>NC_141249.1:17221416-17308916 GCF_054856555.1 Leptonotus elevatus
GTGCTTTGCATTTGCTTTGCTTTCCGGTGTCGTTTGATTGGTACGTCTATGGCGCGTTTTGTGTGTACGTGTGCATGTGTTTAAATGGAGATCAGTTGTGCTTTTAGTACTTAATTTGAAGGATTACGCAAAAAAAAAAAAAAAACTGCCTGAGCGGTATATGAGTGGGTGGCACACTCAAAATACTTTTTTTTTTTAAGTATTTGACTATAGTCTTTTTTCTGAAATATGCAACTATATTCTTGGAAAATATATTACGTTTCAATTTATATAAATTCGGGGATATTAAAAAATCCCAACAATGTGTGACTGTCTAATATGGCTTTATTCTTGAAAATATACTGTTTACTTACAAATATTTATTTCCCAAGATAATATATTTTCAATTGAAAACAAATTACCTTTTTTTTGTGAAAATATGCAACTTTTGTTGTGCTTAAAAAAAACACAAAAACACAAAAGGTTTTTTTTTCTGAAAAATATACATCTGTGTCTCTTGGTAATGGGTGCTGAAGCCTAATACAACCTTTTTTTTTAAACTTTATGACTTACAAGGCTTTTTACAACAAGTTTACAAGTCTATAATTAGCAGAGTTGCCTCACAGATTGCATGTCAAAACTAGCGCACAAAAAAAACTTTTACTTCAAAATAAGCAACTTTTTTTCGAGAAAAAAATCATGACTTTATTTTTGAAATTATAAAAAAAAAATTCAATGAATTTTTTTTTGCTGAAAACACACTTAGAAAAATACTTAATTCTTGAACATATGCACCTATTTTTGTAGAAATTATATAAATTTTCTTCCTGAAAATATCTTCTATCCATCTTTTTTGTGCAAATCTGTTCCTTCCTTCCTTTTGGCTCTTTGCTAATCCACTTGTGGAAATTTCCTTCCCCTGAACAGCGATACGGACCCTCACAGCACCTCTGGAGATCTCATCCGGCGCTCAAGTTAAAGATGGAGTTGATTTTGTTGATTAGATTTAAGCCCGTGAAACGAGACCTTGGACACACATGGGAGAAACGGGGGTGGGGGGGGGTCGACTTATTAAAAAATGCTGGTGGTGGGTGACACAGGCCACAACATCGCCGGCACAATCTCATCCAGGGTGGGCAAACTTTTGTGCTCAAGGGGCCACATTTGATTTTGAAAATGATTTTTCCAGGACCGTGAATGGCCCGCGGGCCATACGTTGCCCACCCTCAATTTAATACGAGCTGTGTCAACATTTCCCACTTTGCAAAGAAAATAATGCTGACTTTTCATTGAGTGGTATAGAATTGCACGACATAATGCTACAAGGGATGTTCCTAATATTATGGTCAGTGTGCGTGTATATAAAAAAAAATATATATATATATATATATATATATATATATATATATATATATATATATATATATATATGCAAGCACCATGTGGAAGCAGTGAAGGATTTGACTGCAGGTTGCCCTCATAAGTGGCGCTTGGGAGTGTTGTTGCCCCCCCCCCCACCTGAGCGCTTGTCCTCCCATCTCAGCAGCTGTGTTTTTGTTGTCTTTTCACCCATTTCAAGTCTTTGTTCTTTGTTTCACATGCACTTTCAATTGTGTGCCGTCTTCAATTAGCTGTCAAGTATGCATGCGTGCATGGGGCCATATTGAAGGACTCACAGTGCTTACTGTTACATGCCGCCCAGATTGAAATTGTGTGCACATGTGGTGGAAAACAAGCTCTGCGACGCATCATCATTCTGTTTTTTACTGTTTTATAAAACTAAATATTAGTCCAATTACAGATTGTTTTGAAAATAATTTACTATGCTCATTATTACTGTTGTTCTTTTTGAAATATCAATTAATTTACTTGTAAACATGTGCGGCAGGTATGAGAAGGTATTCTCTCTGCTTAATATTTTCAATACTTGTTTTTTGTTTTCAAAATATTTCATTATAATAATATATAATCCATCTCACGCTCCATAGAACCCAATCCAACATCTTCTCTGACTCTCTGGGGAGCCTCTTGGACCAGCTTGGATCCACCGTTCGAGGGAAGTCCAGGGAGGGCATACCCCAGCTGTGACTCACTTCCTGCCGCGCAGGTACACTCATTGCCCTGGTATCGCAGTGCAAAAGGAGGAAGTGTGTGTGTGGGTGTGTGTGTGCGCGCGTGGTCACGGTGCAAGCCCAGCTAATGAGTCACACAATAAGTTACTAATCTTTGCCGAAGGTCTTGTGTTGTTTGGCATTAACATCAGTTATTCTGGAAAGAAGGAACTTTTCCCTCACCTCTTCCTTTGTTAAAGGATTGCAGTACCACACACACGCACACGCACCCACCCACACACACGCACACACACTCACAAACCACATCACTACCACCTAACTAACTAACTAACTAACTAACTAACTTGTTAGATTTGTAACTAATCCGTTAACTGTGCAACTAACTGGGTATGTAACTAAGCAATTAATCAAGTAACTAACTAGCTGACAAACTGGATATTCTATTAAGTAGCTGACTGTCTAACTAACTAAACAATTAAGCAAGTAATTAACTAGCTAATACATTTGATATGTAACTAATTAGCTCACGGTCTAAGTAACTAACCATGTTACCCAACCAACCAACTAACTAACTAACTAACGAATTAAGCAGCTAACTGTGCAACTGACTATGTAACTAAGCAATGAACCAAGTAACTAACTAGCTAACAAACTGGATATGTAACTAAGTAGCTCACTGTCTGAGTAACTAGCTACGGTACCCAACCAATCAACCAACCAACTAACTAACTAACTAAGCAATGAACCAAGTAACGAACTAGCTAACAAACTGGATATGTAACTTTAGCTCACTGTCTAAGTAACTACCTATGGTACCCAACCAACCAACTAACTAAGCAACTAACTAACTGACTAACTAAGCTTCCTAGAAAGTGACAATGTCAGCCAGTTTCTGCATTGATTTCTCCCCTCCAGAGAGCCAGGGGCCACTTGGAGCCTGTTGCACCCTAACCCCTGTTTGGGGTTAAGTATGTGAATGTGGGGTGACACGGATAGTCACAGAGAAGCTGAGGGTTAATTGTGGTCCCTCTTAGAAGTAATTGCCAAAATCACCCATGCCCCCCCCAACCCACCCATGTTCCCATCATCTCATAGCAGTGATACAAGTGTTCTTTTTTCATGCGCAGCATAAACGCTCGGCTTGTTTCCCGCGACGTGTTTGGCATTCCAAAGACCGCCGGGAGGTCAGCGTGTCTTTGGACCACCTAACCCCAACCCACCCCACTCCCGGCATTAAAAAAAGGCACAAACCCAGCTATAGTCCTCCAGATATTCACACAGGAAGCATGGCAGCTATGAGGAGGAGATCTGCAGGAAGAGCAGGAATGTTCATTTCAGGGGGAATTTCCCCTTTAAAAAAATTAAATAGTGAAACAATGCAAGTTTGTCCCACTGTCGGGTTAAGATAATGAGGCTTGTGTGTGACTAACCGAGACATAATGGAAGACACGACATGAAATGGAATATTAACCATTAATCATTCAAAGAGAAAAAAGTACTCAGCAATTAAAGAAAAAAGGAATATAATTGAATTATTTTGATTGAAAACACAAAAGACCACCAAAAATGTGGAGGAAAAAAAGGGATATTGTTAGTGAAAACAATTGGTTCATTAAAAACATAAGCAATATAACAAAATCTAAAGAAAAGGAAATAATTTAAATTTTTTTAGAAAATAAAATAAATTATAAAAAATTAACAGTAAAAAATAAAAACACTAAAGCAAATAAATATAAAAACCCATTTTAAATGAAAAAGAGAATGTAAAATGACAAGAAAACAAAACTAATATGAAAAAAAATAAATTATAAGTTAAAACAATCACTAAAAAAGAAATACAATTAAAAAATGTTAAATACTGAAAAAACTAAACAAATAGAATAAAAAGTAACAGATAGTAAGTTTAAAAAAACTGAAAATAATAATAATATAATAATAAATACAAAAATGTATTGTACAGGAAAACAAGAAAAAAAATGAAAAAAATAATAAAAAAACAAACGGGTTTTTAAATAAAAGCTTATGGCAGTTATAGAATAATCCATTCTCGTTTTTAAAATGTAGTCCTTATGGTTATGGTTAATTTAGCTGTATGTAATATACAGTATATTTAAAATTGCTTATATTACTAGTATTTCTTAGTTTATTATTTACAACGAATTAATATTTAAAGAGATAAATTATTAAACTGAATGAAGGTTGTTGTTGTTTTTGGACTGAAGACTCAGACTGACTTGCAACTTCCAATCCACAAGGAAGGACGACGAAGAAGAAAAATGTTGGAATGGGTTGCATGAAAAATGAGAGTCCTTGACCCTTTGTTACCTCCAGGGATGGATGATTGCATGAGACCCCCCCCCCCCCCCCCCCCCCACACACACACACACACACACACACCCACCCACACCCCTCCCCTCTCCTCGCTACATCCAATGGCCACTCCCTTCCCCCTGTAAAAAGCTTTAAGTACAAGGCTTGTTGTTGGGCGTGGTGCTCTCGTGTGTGCGTGTGTGCGTGCGTGCGTGTGTGTGTGTGCGCGTGTGTGTCTGTAGGGGTCTCAGCTGCCTCCATTAGCCTCTAATAGGGATGTCACTCTGGGGCTTTTAACTCTGCTTGTTAGCATGCAGGGCCGCCCCCTCCCTCCCTTTTAGGCGACCATTAGCATTGGCATTACCCATCATGCATTGCACATGCCTCACCTGAACACCTGTGACATGTCCTGCACGCACACACACCAAACACACAAGGCTCGGCGGCGTGGCCAGGTGGCTGGTGGATGCCCATTAATTTGAAAGTTTAGCGCTAATAATGAAAATGAGGTAGCCCCAAATGATGCCTGCCTGATTGAAAATAGAAATTTTAAAAAAAGGCCCAGGAACTATTTGTGGCCACCAAGGAAACAAAATAACGCGAACTAGGATTGAAAAAAAACTTTCTTAAAGGCAAAGTCTTTACAATAATATGTTTGTGATTAATATTGTGTCATATGAATTAAATAGCAAAATCCATCTCAGGGGGCGGCCATCTTGCCACTTGCTGAAAATGATACAAGTAGCTGACAATGTGTTTCAAAAGCAAGAATCCAATTCAGTTTTGAGTGATTCATGAACTTGATGTCAGTTTCCTGCTGCACATTTCAACCCTTCCTTTGAAAAAAAAATAATAATAATCTTGTTTTCCAAAAGCAAGAATCTGTCTTAGCAGGTGAGCAATGACAAGAAGACGGCGAAGGAATATGAAAAGACCGCAAAAAAAAACCAAGAGACATGAGGAGGTGGTGCACTTTTGTCCTTGTTAAACCGGCGTCCATCTGGTTGCCATCTGAGCTTTTCTTTTCTTTTTTTCTTTTTTTTTTACTGATGCTCTTATAGCTTGGCAGGCTCGGCCACGGGGGCCGTGGGGGGGAGTTGTGTGTGTGTGGGGGGGGGGGGGGGGTCTGCTTACCTGCCAAAACACAACCATCATCAGGCCTACGGAGGAAAATTAACTACATTGTAGATTCTGAGGGGAGCCTCTAGTGTAGTTTTTAATCACATGATTGCTTTTACAGTGGAACGATCCAAAAATAGTACAATTTGGAGGTCAAACAACACTTTCTGCGGAAAAACAAAATTCAAAAGTTCAAATCAACGATGCTTCAGGATGAAACTCCCAATTGTTTTGTTGGCATTGTTTGTGTGCGATTCCACCTTGGCAGATGTTAAGATAGCCGTAGAACGGGAAGTTGAACTTTTTGAGGCCTTGGTGGAGGTTTCTTTGTTGTTGATAATGAAGACACAAACCAAATAATGAATTAAATTTTATTGTTAACAATTTGAGAATTAATTGATGCCCCACTATTTTTTAAAGTGAAAATGTGCAAATTTTGGACACCCCTGCCTCCCATAATTTCTTTGAAAATTTGTGAGTAATGGACGACCTTACAACTTTTTTTTTTAAAGCTAAAATTTGTGAGTAATGGATGTGCCAGTAAAAAAAAAATGTAATAGCGAAAATTTGCGAGTAATGGATGCCCGGTGGCAGTTTGTCACTTTTTTTTTTACTCGCGACTGCCACCTCTGGCCCAAAGCGTAACTGCAGCATCTGTGTAAGGCTCGTTCATCGTGCGCGTGCGAGTACGTGCACAATCTTAGAGCGACAGCCACAGTTGACAAACAAAGACATGGCTTCAAACTCCGCCCCTCCCCTCCCTAAGGAAACTGTGGAGCGCGAGGGTCCGCACACTCTATAAAGGGCGTGTAGAAAAAGCTTTAATATTACCCTTTTAAACGGCACAATGCACCTTTAAGCAGCTAGCCATTAGCAACGAGCTGTTAACTTCCACCTCTGCACTAGCAACTCGAACCTTTCTCTGCATCATCTTGTGATATTTACCATCCTGTTGTCCCTTTGGACGCCATTTTAGAAAGCGCAGGTCGATGGCTTTTTTAGTTTGAGTTGTACAAAAACTTGCTAGTAAACTAGTGAGCGAATTTGCCAGTCGCTTTTGCTGCTCATGCAGGCTCGCGCACACAAATTGAACGTTGCAGCCGCTAATTTCTTTTGATCCTTTCCCACCAAGTTCATTAGGCATTTTTTTCTTTCTTTTTCAGCTGTTTTTGTTTGAGTTGCTAACCCTCCAAACCAAATTGCCTTCTCAGGCCTTTCGCTCAACATTTCAACTGGAAATGCGATGAAAGGAGATCGGGTTTCTGCGGGCGGGCAGGGGGGGATTTGATGTTTGGATGTGAATCTGCGCGTGTGTGTGTGTCTGTGTGTAACTGGAGCTTACTTCGTTTGGAGGATTACACAAAAACTAGCCGAGCAATATGCGGCTGAGTGGGTGGCACGTCTTCAAAGGAAGAAGCAAAATTTAATTGTGCTAATTTTTTGTCAAAAATACATTTTTACTTTTTTTTATTTTATGTACGGCACAACTTTATTCTTGTAACTAGACAACTATTACTCTCAGACTTAAAAAATAATATTTACATTTTTTTTCTCCTTCAAAATATACAACGGTTGACTTGTTTTCATGAAAACATGTTATTCTTGAAAAAGAAGTATTATCCTGAAAATGTACGATTTGTTGAAAATAGAACCTAAAAAAAAATTGTGGAAAATAAATGACTTGAATGAATTTTTTATCTAACTTTTTTTCCCCCTCTCCTATTGAAAAATGCACACAGATAAGACTATTTTTCATGAGTATAAAACTTTTTTCTTAAATATATATTATTTCTACCAAAAATATGCGTTATATTTTCTTGAAAATATAAACCTTTTTCTCTATGATAAATTTTTTTTTTTTAATCCACAAAAATATGATTGTATCAAAATTATCTGACTTTTTCTAGAAAATACAAAACACATATTTAGGTCAAATGTTCCCGCACATTTTTTTTAATTTGTGTTTTTGCAGAATTTTGTTTACGTTGCTTTTTAGGGGGTTATATTTTCTTAGCCTAATATTTGGCAATTTTTTGCCATTCTTCATTAGTTAATGTTTTACTTTTTTGTCACCTTTTACAGCATTTGTCAGATCTGCTTTGTCTTTTCAATCAATTTTTTATTGGATTTGTGATATTTTGTCTTTTTTTTTTGTCACCTTTTGCTGTATTTTTGTCTGTTTTGCCAAATTGTGTCTTTTTTTTTTTTGGCATGCGAAGGGGTACGCGGGGGGTTTTGGGGTGGGAGGGTTGTCGGAGTGAAGACAGATGTGCAGGGAGATTGTAGCGGTGGGAAAGATTAGCGGGACAGCTGCGGGCGGCGCAGCTACTCTTACAAAAAGTTTTGGCTGCAGTTCAAGTTTCAACTACACTACTCCTCCATGCGCTGCATTGTCAATTTGTCTCTCTATTTCTCTTACCTCTTTCTCTCTCTCTCTCACTCTCTCACTGGCTGTGCTTGACATTTGCCAAATAGTGAGCCTGCAGTCCATTAGTGAAGGTCAGGCTTGACGTGACAGCCGTCAGGTGTGAGGCTGGGAAAAAAGAGAGAACAAGATAGAGAGGGATGGGCGGCTACGCTTAGTTGAAACGCAGCCAGAACATGCAGGTGACACTTTTAGGGGGGGGGGGGGGGGGGCAAAGAATGTTGTTCGTTTTGGGGAAAAAGGTTTTATGTATTAAAACATGCAATGTCTAGCTAGATATTTTTCATCTAACATATGAGTTTTTCCCTCAAATGACTTTTATTGAAAAAGCAAAACATGTTTGTCTACAAATAACTTTTTTCTTGAATATGACTTGAAAAAAACCCAATATATTACATACATGGATACACATTTTTTTATTTGGGGGGGGGTGGAAAATATAGGACTTATCTCAAGAAAAATCAAAATTTAAAAACATGACCTTTAACATTAAAATTTTTTATAAAAATGTAGCCCAAAAAAAAAAAATCTTGATTTTTTGTAAAACTTTTGTTATTGATTTGTTTTTGTTTTTTTACTTTAAAACGTAAACATCATGTTAAAAAAAATCTTCTTCTTGAAAAAAATTGTAGTGCAATTCTTTTTTTTCCTTTTCCCGTGTGTATGTGTGCACTTGTGCGTGCATGCGTGTGTGCACGCATGTGCATGTGCCAAGTCAGTCAACTCGCTTCAACTTGTTCCTTTGAGCTTACAAAAAAGCTTTTGTTTAGCCGAAGGACAGCATGTAATTTGCTCTCACTTCCTGTTTGGCAGCCAATAAAGACAAATGATAAGATGAGAAGCGCTCGATGAGGCTGTCAAACCTGTCAAACTCAGTCTTCCCTGAAAAATGCATCTGATCTGATTTTATCACTGTTGAAATGTAAAACGTTTTCTTGAAAATAGGCACGTTTTCCTTGAATGTAAAGAACTTTAGTTGTGGAAAGACATGATTCTTAAAAATAAACAACCTTCAGACAGACCTTTTTTTCCTTTAAAAGATTTTACTTTTTTTAAAAATATATTTTGCTTTTAAAGGAAAAGATTGAACTTTTTTGCCTTTAAATGATTTGACTTTTTACATGAAAAGATTAGACCTTTTTTCTCCCATTAAACACTCTTGTTTTTTTTTATCGATTGGACTTCTTCTCTTTTTTTATTTATTTTTTTATTTTGACCTTTTTCTTGACAAGATTGGGCTTTTTTTCTTTAAAATGTTTTTTTTCTTGAAAAGATTGACTTTTTTATTTTATTTGACTTTTTCCTTTTAAAGTTTCTTTAGACGATTTGACTTTTTTCTTGAATCGATTTGACTTTTTTTCTTGAAAAGATTGAACTTTTTTTCCTTAAAAAGATTTGACTTTTCTGAAAAAGAGTGACCCCCCCCATTAAACAATTTAACTTTTGAATCGATTGTACTTCTTTTTCTTGAAAAGATTGACCTTTTCTTTAAATGATTTGACTTGTTTTCTTGAATCGATTGGACTTCTTCTCTTTAAAAGATTGGACTTTTTTTCTTGAAAAGATTGAACTTTTTTTTCTTTAAAAGATTTTACTTTTTGCTTGAAACGATGGGACTTTTTTTCTGAAAAGATTGACCTTTTTCTTTAAACGATATGACTTTTTTTCTTGAATTGATTGGACTTTTTTTTTTCCTAAAAAGATTTAACTTTTTTTTCTTGAATAGATAAGGCTTTTTTTCTTTTAAAAGATTTGACTTTTTTCTTGAAAAGATTGAACTTTTTTTTTTAAACAATTTGACTTTTTTCTTGAAAAAATTGAACTTTTTTCCCTATAAATTAAAAGATTGAACTTTTTTTTCTTGAAAAGATTGGAATTTTTTTCCCCCTAAAAATATTTAACTTATTTTCTTGAATAGATTGGGCATTTTTTCCTTTAAAAGATTTGACTTTTTTTCTTGAAAAGATTGAACTTCTGTTCCTTCAAAAGATTCCATTAGCGATTCCCTTTAAAAGAATAGCCAGCCTTTTTTTCTTGAAGGATTAAAATTATTTTTTTTTCCTCAAAAGAGAAACATGTTTATAATCAATCACCCCCATATATACTTGTATATATCATACAACATTCTGTATATATTTCCTGTGTGTGTTTATTCTGCATGGACGAAACCACAGTTCTCATCTTGTGTGTGCCAGGCATTGACTTCATCACCTGATGCTGCCCGTGACCTCCAGGTTAACAAGCCAGGGACACACACACATGCGCACACACACATACGCAGAGCCATGTTTTGATGTTTTCCAGGCGCACTCTCCTCCCTCCTGCTCGGCTTGGCACTCACCCTCTCTCCCACACACACACACCAGCACACTCCCTTTACCACCAGCGCCTGCTTATCAAAAGTTTTTTGCCTCTTCAACTTCCATTTTCCCAGGCACAGACAAAACAGTGCAGCGGTGCCAAGGGGGTGGCGTGGGTGGGGGGTTGAGGGGGTTTGGGGGCTTCCTGCACTTTACTTAGCCCCCGCCCCCCCCCATCCCTGTAGGCGGTTACGGCCCCGCAAGCTTCCTCCTCACCTTCGCTCGGCGATGACAAGATGGAGGACGAAAAAAACAAACGCATACACGCTGACCTCAGGACTTGGATGACCTTTGGAAGGAGCAACACCCGCCTTCGGCTCTCTCCTTCTTACACACACACACTTAATGTGCGATAGACGCTATCGTTTTGACACGGCCTCATAAATGCGCCGAGGATGCTGTTAGCGGCTGCAAACACTTTGATGAATGTGAAGGTAAAAGTGCTATCAGTCTCTCTTTTCTTTGCTTCTCTTCATGCCTCTCTATCAATTTGGCCATCTTCCTCTTCCTCTCTATTACAGACACATTGATCACCTCACCTGACTAATGGCTAAGGGTGTCTGGGCCTTTAAAAAGTAGCCCGCGCCACAGCAGTGCCAAGCGCTTCATCACCGTGACAAGCAAATGGCTCCTCTGCTAATAAAGTGCGACTGGACTCACATGCAAGTGTGTGCGTGAGTGTGTGTTGAAAAGGTTATTAATGACTTAAAGTGGTTTAGTAAGGGGGGGTGCTGGTGGTCTGCCATTCTTATCGAGTTGTGCATTAACGGCACAGTGTTACGATCGCGCGTACACAAATATTCACGCGCCACTTAGCCGAAGCTAACGCCATCTAGTCATTTGCGTCAGAACAAAAATCGGTGCAGCTTTGCTTACCTTGTAAGCTTTGACAACTAGGAGGGTTGTGTGGCTTTTTCTGCAGGATAGTGCCTTTAAACACGGACAGTGGCATCACTTGAAAGTGGTTCCGCATCGTCCCCCCCCCCCCTTTCAAGTAACCCTAAAGTGTGTTTTTTTTGGGGATGTGTTAAGAAGTACCCAAAGAACAAACTCCACATCGGTAGAACAGAATTGAAAATTCACAACCATGCCCCAAAATTAAACAGAAAGAAGGAAAAGAATAGGGGCAAAAAGAGAGCACCACAATTACAACTGCCCCTCCCCAGTACTGTTTTTCATCCCCTGTGTTCTTTTCTGCATGTTTATTTTCCTAAAAGCAGCCCGTGTTACAGAGCAACAGGGAAAACAGGAAAGAGTGCCCTGTGAAACTCTATCGCTGGAGGGAAAACAGGCTTGTGTGTGTGTGTGTCAAAAGAAAGGGCGGGGCTGTAGCATCGGCGAGGTAGTATTTATGTACATATACTGCATATACACACACATATACAGTATATAGAGATCAAATTGCAAAGTCAAATAATTAGAATTTAATAACATTTTTTTAGAAAAAAAACTGCACAACAGAAATAAAATTATGCATACATAAAAAAATAAAAATTTTAGACTCCAATTTTCCTTATCAGGAAAAACACGCCTCAAAACTCTCAAAATTGGAATGTCGAGGAAAAATATGTCCAACAATTGCAATTGTTCTTGTCATTTGTTACAGAGCAACCGACGAGAGGAACCCCTGTGAAATTCTCTGGCTGGAGGGAAAACAGGCCCGCTGCCACTTTTCTACATGCGTGTGGCAAGGAATGGGGCAGGACGAGGGACCACAAGAAGAAAACTAGGAGAAAGTTGACAAGGGAGGTCGTGTGAGGCGGTGTTGCCATGGCAACTGTTTAGAGTTTGGGATGAATCCCCCCCCCCCCCAACCCTCCCTAACCATAATGGGGCTGGTAATGAAACCGGTCTGGCTTTCCTGGCTCACGTGCACATACGTAGGGAGAGCCGAGTGACTAACACATGTTTTGCTTTAGAACTTGTTTATGTTCCTCCAGCAGGGACAGAGCACAGCCTATCAATTAAAGCCATCATCATAAAATAACAACCAAGAAAAAAAAAAGTACAACTACTGGTGGATGTGAAGTATGACAAGTTAGGCAGCTCAACTGCATTTTCAGAGGACTTTTGGTATTTGCAGGATTTTAGTTATCCTTTGGACTGTACAGGCACTTAGAAAACATTCAACCTGATAAACACTCCTCAAACAGTTTCAACTACGAAGCCACATTTTCTGGGGGGGGGGGGGGGGCATAAAAATCACATTAATTTAAACTTTAGACCAAAATAATCTATGACCCTTGCCTCAAAAGTCAAACAATTTAAATCATGACTGAAAAGTTAAAACAATGTGAATTTGCTGGACAAAATATGCACCAAAATTCAAACAATTGGACATTTCAGAGGAAATAGGCTTCTGACGTAAAACTGGTCAGATTGAAATATGACTCAAACAATTTGAATCTTTAGACAAAATATGCCCAAAAAGTCAAACAATTCAACATTTCTTTTCTTTTTTCTGACATTTTCTAGACATTGTGTTTTTTTAGACATAAATTGTCTTGAAAATTATGCTTCAAAAGTCAAACAATTATTATTTCAAACCAGATTTTTCAGGCAAAACCAACAAGTAAAAAAAAAAGAGTTAATTTTAAAACAATTTCAAACCAGATTTTTCAGGCAAAACCAACAGGTAAAAAAAAAGAGTTAATTTTAAAACATTTTCAATTGGACATTTTTCGGGGAAATATGCCTGAAAATCTTTTTTTGACACAAATTTTGTCATGCAAAATATGCCTTACAACTCACAAGTCAAAAATATGTATTTTTAAGCATTTTCAATGGGAAACATTTGTGGGGAAACAATATGCTCGCCTTGAAAAAGATCCTCAAATCTCAAACAAGTGCAATTTCAAACCAGATTTTTTTTTTAAAGAAAAATATTCCTTACAAATCATATTTGTGAATTTTAAAAAAAAAATCTGGAAAATAGGCCTCAAAAGTCAAAGCATTACATTTTCATCACAAAATTTTCAGGAAAATTATGCCTCAAAATACTAAAAATCTGAATTTTAAAGCAATGTTTTGTTTTGATTCTAACAAGCCCGTCTTTCAATTTAGCATTTGACATTTGATTTCCATTTATTGACATCGCTCTGATAAGTGGCAGCTTGCCGCCACACAAAGGCCACCAAAAAAAAAGTACCCACTCCATACGAATCACTTAGCACGAGTTAAATATTATCCTTATGTTTCCTGGATTGAGCCCAGTTAAAGGGAAACGGAATCCACAATGATAGGATTGGAAAAATGTCATTGCATTTAAAGTGGCCTTTTTTTGTGCTCTAGTCTTTGGATTATGTTTGGGTCAGCAGTGACGCGTTCAGAGTGAACACATCCGACGCTCACTCGCCGCCTTGCTTCTGATTCTTTCACCATCCTTGATGCCAATCGCCACATGCCGTTTCCCTGAAGGGAGCGCTTTTAGCATATTTATAGACAGCAGGATTAGCGTTGTGGACTGCAGTGGGATGAAAGGTTACGTTAGGTCGGGTTGACCCACGCTGAAGGTGGAGCTCCGTTTTGGGGAATTTCCCTGCTGCCCGATGCTTTCTGGTCCTCCTTCCTCTTGTCTGAACATTAGACCAAATAAGTCCAGTATTTTCAAGGTAAAAGTTGTACATTTGTGAGGTGAAATTAGGCTAAGAAAATAAGAGGACTGTTTGAGCAAGTTATATTTTTAAGAAAAAAAAGTCAAGAGAAAAATTAATTCCTTTTTTCATTCATTAGCCTTAGCCTAGCGCTTCTCTATTATTTTGTGCTAGCCTCCCAGGAAGAAGAAAGTGTCACTGCCACCTACTGTAGTATAAGTGCAATTACACTTCATTCTAGTGTAGCAAAAAAAGAAGCAGAAAGTCATATGTCAAAATTTAAATTAAAAAAAGTCATACTGTATGTTAATGAAAAAAGCTGCATATTTTTAGAATAAAGTCATATATTTTCAACAAAAAATAGTCATTTGAGAATAAGAAGTTATGCATTTAACAAAAAAGTTGCTTATTTTTTAAGGAGAAAAAAAGTCATATTAAAAGAAAAAGTCATAGTAATTTTTAAGCGAGATTTTTTTTTAATCAAACAAAGTGCAAAGGAAAAAAGTTTGGCTTTTCAGTGTAAATTTTGCAGTTTCCCAGCGCAATATTTTGAATCCCTCCCTCCAATTGTAAGTCTTTCCCAAAGTGTCGTCCCACCTAATTCCAGCCGCTATCAGAGTTCATTGTGTAGCTACAGCAGCACAGTCGCTCTTTGTCCTGACGCTGGCTCGTTACCAAGCTCAGCACTGTGGGGATTTCGGGCCAATTTTTCCTGCGTTCGGAACAGCAAAATATCTCCTGGATACCTTTTGCAGAACACGCCACTTAAAAGCCACACACTGTATCAGCCTTCCTGCGTTTTTAACAACCAAACTCAAATAGAGCGCTTTGTTTTACTGCATCCACTGCAGTTACTGCTCCACGGGGAGTGTTAAAAAAAACAGTCGGGAACAATACGCCGTTATACGCACGATCGGGATTGGCGTTGTGTATTGAAAAGCTCACGTTGGCAGCTTTGGCTGGAAACGAATGACCTTCGTAATAGATTGTATATCCCTTCGCTATCACGGTTTATCTTCTTTTGAGCTGCATATGCTGTTCACACAGGAAATGCATTAACAAGTTTGTGCTGGAGAGAGAAATCTCCTTCAGACAGTTCTCATGAACTCTGTTGGCTCATGTATTCTACATTTGTTTTCTCTTGCCGCTCATAAAAGAAATTCATTTAGCCCAATTGTAAAGCCTCGGAGGCTCGTATAATAGTGAACAATGATAACATGGAAAATTGGCTTAATGGGGGGAAAGGTAAGCATATATGGATCTACATTTTTTTTTTGTACACATGCAGTTGTAATGACCCGGATTTCTGTATAAATTACACATAAATTGCTAAGAGCGGAGCCGAGCATCACAGGCCTCCAGAACAGAAGCCCAGTAAGGAGAAGGAGCCAGATGGACAGTCAGGGAAAGACAAGCCGATGCATGGCATGCACACCCAACAAACTAAAAAAGTGGCTCGACTTAAAGACACCACACGGAGGTACTAATCATAGCAGAAGAAGAACAGGCCCTGAACGCGAGATCAAGAGAGGCCAGGGGTCTACCACATCAGACGAAGAAGGCCCGTGGAGTGGCAAAACCAGGTAACGGGAATTTTCGACCGGAATAATCTGTACCATATGGTCTAGCGGTCCCAGAACCAACCCCAAAGATGGTTGAAGACTATTAGGCCAAGATCCTGTTGAACTTCCGGAATCCAGATTGACAACTTCAGGAGATTTAAGTCGTATATTTTCAACAAAGAGTTGTATATTTTTAAGGAAAAGTCTACAATCTTATCTCATTACACTGGTTTCCATCTATAGCAATTGGCATGGATATTCTGACCACCAATTCCACCCTCTCCTCCCCTGGTGCTTGGAACCTTTCTACTTTATTTACCCTCACACTAAGCAGAGCCTGACTCGTCAAATCCCGCCCGTAAATCCTCACAGGGGGGGCTCCGATGTGACAGAATATGAGTGAGCGCTTGTTTTGCTTATCAATCCTCAGGAAAAGTGGAGCCTGGCTCGTCTGAGGCGGGCAGGTCAGGAGGGGGGGGGGGGGGGTCTCTTCCCTGAGATACGGGGGGGGGGGGGGGGGGGGTTGGTGTGAGGCCGCTCCTTTCACAGCACTGTTTATGTCTTTGATCAGCACTAGTACACATACGTGTACATGTGCGAGCATATGTGTGTGCGTGTGCAGCTGGTACCGGCCTTGGTGTTGGATTACCACACTGGAGGAGGCTCCGGGATGACAGATGAACATAGAGAGGGGACGGGGTGGAGCGGGGCGGGAAGGGGGTGAAAACTAAAGGAGGGCAGTTGAGCCAGCGTCTGACACCCTGTAAGCTCTTCTTATGCTCGCCCGCTATTGGAAGGCTATTGTTATTGTGCTGAGCTATGGCACGAATGCATTTGATCAGTGCTGCTGTCTACACATTGTGGCTGTTGTAGAGGGGGGGGGGGGTGCAAGTGTTAGAAGCGGGAAAACATCAAGACAAAAACTTGGATAGTTTCAATAAAAAAAAAATAGTACACAACAATTGCAAAGATAGATAAATCATGATTAGGTGGTTTATTCACTGTATTCAATATTTTTTTAATATATATATATACGGGGGTGGAAAAGTAGGTATGCTGTAGTAAATATTACATAATGAATGTATTTTCTGTTTTTCTAAACACAAAAAGCATTCTATGTGTTTTCTCTCTCCCTTTTTTAATTTTTTTTATTGTAAACTGTTGTGACTATGTAAACTGAGCCGTGATTGGTCGCTACCTGAGCCCTCAGTCGACACCTAGTGGCAAAATGGCCACCCTCCTAAAATGGATTTTGCTGCTTAATTTATAGTCCACAAACACAATATTAATCAGAATGTAGTGTTTAGACTAGTGGGGACACATAGAAATGAACATTTTTGACTCGATTAGCAATTAATACAAGTATTTTCTTTTCTTTTTTAAGAAAGTTAGTACTACTAGGTTTGAATTTATTCATCAGCCCTATTATAGTTAGTATTATTGCTGTTGAAACGCGGCATTAAACTTCAATGCATGCCGTTTGACATCTCATTTTAGCACGTGAAATTACTGGACATTTAAAATGTTTACTCAGGACTGCATTTCCTGTTAAAACATGACGAATGAACCGTTGTTTTTTTAGCAGACCACTTAGAACAGCGTGTATTTGGCGACATCTGTTGGTGAAAGGTGTAACTGCAGGACAGTAGTATTTTCTATATCACATAAGACAGCGACACTCAGTGGCGGAAAGTTGGCATAGCAGAGAAGAACGTGTGGGAAAACAGCTCATTTTGAATTAAAGTGAAAATGTTTATTATGGGATGACACAGAGGGCACTACTTTTCGTTTATTGTTGATGTGCACTATTTTTTACTTCGATTGTGATCCAAGATGGGCTGAAGGTCTTCAGAGCTGAGTGTAGCGCAGATATTTTCTCCCAGAAGGCACCTCTTTAGTGGTCACGCCGTTGGGGAAAAGAGTGGCCGCGTCGGCGTCGGAGACGTTGGGAAGCACCATGACTTTCTCTCCGGGCTGCAAGACGAGACAAAATCCGACCCGTCACCTTGATAGCGCGAAGTAGAATATAGGAAAGGGTCCGGTGGGTGGGGGCGTACCTTCCAGTCGACGGGTGTGGCCACCTTCTTCTGCGCCGTCAGCTGCAGTGAGTCGATAACGCGCAGCAGCTCGTCAAAGTTCCTCCCCGTGGTGGCCGGGTACAGGATGGACAGTTTCAAGCGCTTGTCGGGTCCGATCACAAACACCTGGGCAAACAGAACCAAAAGACAGAGGCATGTTTTTGTGTGGGTTTTTTCAGCTTGATAACAATAAAGAAAAGTTACTTCTCTTTTACGTTTTTGCTTCATTTTCACAAGGCAGAAAAATGCCAGTCATTTTTTTTTCTAACCCTCATCCGGCTGTTGTGTATAAACGGCACAATTTCCATTTATCAGCTCGCCAACACGGGTTCTTACACAGCGGGCGGTGAGCGGGATGCCGTCGCCGTCGATCTCGTCGGGGTCCAGCATTCCCAGCTGGTTGGCCAGCTTGCGCTTGTCGTCAGCAATGATGGGGAAGGGCAGAGGACTCGAACCCTGACTGTTGAAGGCCATCACGTCCTGCGCTCACAAACAAGCAAAAGAACATGCAGAGTACAGCAACTGGATCACCTTTTTTTCTTCTTCTTCTTTTTGTCAACCTCAAACTTTTTAGAAGAATCGACTGATAAATGCACACTTTATTATTATTATTATTATTATTTAGTTTGTATGGTATAGTTTCTCTTTTTGTTTGAGTAAGCAGAAAGTTCTGAACACAGTAACCAAAAAAACTATTTATTTAAAAACAGAAAAATCAATAATATATGAAAATTCAACAAAATTAATGTTAATACGTCTAATAAATTGTCCACAATGTGAAAAATAATCACATAACAGAATTTAACTCACTTATTTTAATAAAAAACAAAATAATAAAAATTATGATGAGCCACATTTTTCCCAGGAATTGCTTCCAAAAACGTATAAATACGTTCTATTTTAAATATTACCAGTGTCCCAAGATGTATTTATATGTTGTTGTTTTTTCAAATGTTTTTTTACCCTAGAGCATACAGAAAGAAGGCTTTGATGCAGCCTCCGAACTGCAGAGAATGGTTGAAGCAATGGACGGTATCACAAAAACGGCCAGCAGGTGGCAGCAGAGTATAAGAGATCAACCAGGGCCATGTTTTTTTTTCCTGATGAAAGGAGAGACTCTTTGGTAGGTTCCATGTTTTTATAGCAATAGAACACAATATTCTGTGAGTTTTGCAAAATCAGGCAAAATCCAGTAAAACAGTCGGGAGTGAAGGGGGTTGCTTCAGTGAAAATACATTATGCAAACACGCTATTGCATACAAAAGTGCATGCATAAATTATTTCATGATTAAATACAATTGTTTGAAATTATATCAACCCACATTCAATTAAAAAAAAAATGTTTTCATCATCTAATTGACCTTGCTTATTTGAAGAAGAAAAAAGTAAAAATAAATAAATAATAATAAACGGGTTTACATTAACTGATAACAGTGGAAAAAGATAAACCTTCAACGACAACTGTGTCGCCAGACAAGTTGCATAAGCCCCAAAGTTCACATCGGGTAAATAACGAACATGCAGTTGGATTTTGTAAACATTTTCCAGTAACTGAATAACTTATCAACTAAAAAATTTTTTTTTTAATGATCTGCCAAGTTAGCTAGTCGAAAGGTTTGAAGAGGACGGCGCAGTTTGGTGACCTTGGCAGGCAGGTTATTGCTCGTATTTTACAGTTATGCAACAAAGAGAATACACAAATGTGCACACGCACGTACGCACAAACACAGTCGGGCAAACGCACACGCCAATGTACAGTGGGAGGGGAAAAGTATGTGAAACCCTTTGGAATTTATTACAATTTCTGCACGAGTAGGTAATAAAATGTAATCTGATCATCATCAAAAAAAAACAAGACTAAACAGATTCCGCTCAAACTAATACCTACTTTGATGAGCAGTTTATATAGAAATTCAAGAATATAGTTCAACAACGTTCACCGGTTATGCGCGTGTGTGTGTGTGTGTGTGTTTGTGGGTGTGTGTGTGTGTGTGTGTGTCCTCCACCTTGCTCCATCCGCGGTGATCCTCCACGCTGTCGACGGACAGGGCGATCATCTTGACGCCGCGCTTAGCGAACTTTTCGCTGAGGCCGGCGGCGCACGCCAGCTCGGTGGTGCACACGGGGGTGAAGTCCTTCGGGTGGGAGAACAGGATGCCCCATCTGCTCGGTGGAAAGAGAAAAACTTTGAAATTAACTTCCTAAAAAGTTCAAGTTAAAAAATCCACCACGATTCACAAATTCCCATTTTGTGTTCTGCCGATTATGCGCGGCTTTCGGACAATTTTTCCGGGTGTCTGTAATGCTCTAGCTGGCGCCAAAGCTGGAGATGGTAGGAAATCAAAATGGTGTCGAGGAAGCAAGTTGAAACAAAACATCTCGACTGTTAGAAGATCTTTTGTGTCAGGTATAGTCTGCGTGGTATGAGGAAGTTCCGGAAAGTCTTCCAATCATGTGTTTTCTTGCGAGCTAAAATCAAATCAGGAAGCTGTTAATTTTTAAGGCTATGTTAAAAGTTGATTTTTAAATTATGTTTTTTTATAACATTTTAAAACTATCGTATAAACATTTTATATACTTTTTTTTTTTAACTACAGATGATTTTTTTCAACCATTCATAATTTTCACTTCTAATAAACCAGGCTAAATTTAGCTCCTCCCTAATATAAAAATATGTTAAACTCTCAGTGGAGATGTATTTCTTCGGCCTATTTCTTTAGGTGGTAGAATGAAACAATTGTTCGTTGGGACAACTTTATCATAGATATAACAGCACCACTGACCTCATGACTAACTCCTCCTCCGTTCATAGGAAAACAACAATTGAAACAATGGGCCTTATAAAAGCCTAACTCCTTGGGTAGTCACGTGCTTATTTGACTCCACGCATAACTGAACATGAGAGACACGCTCTCCATTTGAAGGTCTCAAAGCAAGCAAGCTGTCCAAGTAGGCCCCGTTTGCATGCGTGTAAATGAGTTCGGGCAGGGACAAAGAGGCCCGGGAACCTCTTGTGTGCCAACAAGCCCCGGCGTCGCAGTTACCAGATGAGATACACAATACAAGCCCTTGTGTCATGTCATGCCATGCTGGTCCCAAGTTTCACTCAGTGAGCAAGTTCAACTGTTGTTTTTTTCCTCCAAAATGAAAGCAAAAAAATAGAACTAAAAAAAGTATTGTGCTTGTACCACAACCCAAACACACGAAAAGCCTACACTTGAAGTTGTGTCGCACCAGGCATTATCGAAACCACATTATTAGGTACCGTAAAAGTTAACAAAACGGATACATCAATGAACAACTACTATTAATACTATACTATACTAATGTTGTACTCAAGCAAAAGTACTTTGCTGACAATGAAGTATTACTATGGATTGTGGGAAAGTACTCAACAGTGACAAAGTAAGCAATTATAAAATGACTCGTAATTAGCAAAATAAATGTTTTTTTCCACCTCTTTGTCTATGACGCAACTATTGCCTATGCCTACTATTATGCATTAAGAACATTTCTGCTGTCTATATTTGCCGAATACAGTATAGATCAGCATGTTGATTAAATAACTGACACAGTCACCGCTTGCGTTTCAGACTTTGTGGCCCCGTAATAGCTGGCTCACTTACGAGTTTCCCAGGAATTCGTGGAACTTGATCGGGCCGATGGTGGTGTCGGCCTCGAAATTGGGAAACTTGTCACCCAGGAGGATTCCAGGCATGATCGGCTCTTTGAAGTTCCACACGTGGGAAAAATGAGTTTACTCCCGAGGTCTGCGATCAACCCCTTACGCAAACGAACCCGGAAGTAGGCGTGCTTCGTTATTCTGAAATCGACCAATGACAGGTGAGCACAGGGGAGGGATGTTTTTATTTGATTTTTTTAAAGTACAATATCTTTATTGAAAGGTATATTCATGACAGCTCCGATTTTGTTTATAAATTATATTTATATATATATTTATAAAAATTATCACCGCGCCCTTGGTTGGTTGAAGAGAAAAACTCAATTTCCCAGCAGGCTTTGCGATAGAACAACAAATATGGCGTGCACTGGTTTCACTACGTGATTGGAATACTCAACCTTTGCAGTCGACGAGATAAAGCGGCGACAGCCTGCACAACACTGCGGAAACAGCTCACCGCAACGAGGCTAGCCGACAAAATGTCTTCACCGAAGGCAAAACCCCCGGTTCGTGCCGGCAGCGGGAGTGGGGGCAGCCCGGTGCTCGGCGGCACCAACAACGGCCGGTACGAGTTTATGTCGCTCACCAAGCCGCTGAGCCGGTCTTTGACGCCGCCTCATCTCCAGCGGCAGAGCTCCGACACGGCCCCGGCGAGGCTCCGCGCCTCGGAAAGCCCCACTCGTCGCCGCGGATCCAGCTCGTCCACCGGCTCCGGGCCACTGGAGGAGGACGGCATCCGGCTCAACCCGTCGCTCTTCCGCGTGGCCCTCAGCTCGCTGCTCGCCATCGACCTGTGGTTGTCCAAGAGTCTGGGGGTGTGCGCCCGGGAGGACTCGTCGTGGGGGAGTGCGCGGCCCCTCATGAAGCTCATCGAGGTGACGGGCCACGGCATCCCCTGGCTGGCTGGAACCGCCTACTGCATCTACAAGAGTGATAGTGCTGCCGGCCAGGAGGTCATGCTCAACCTTCTCATGGGTAAGTACATAACTCTGGGTTTGTTTGTTGTTGTTTTTTTTCCACAACAAAAAGTCTCTTTTCAGAGCAAAAAGTACTAGTCCTCATGCGTACCGGCGCACCACTTGTCATTTTCCAGGTCTTCTGCTGGATCTGGTCCTAGTGGGCGTGGTGAAGGCGACAGTACGGCGCCGCCGCCCGGCCCACAACCGCATGGACATGTTCGCCACCTTCTCGGTGGACCGCTACTCATTCCCGTCGGGTCACGCCACCCGCGCCGCCATGTGCGGCCGTTTCCTGCTGGCGCACCTGGTGCTGGCTGCTCCGTTGCGGGTCCTGGTGCTACTGTGGGCGGCCACGGTGGGGCTGAGCCGGGTCATGCTGGGCCGCCACAACGTCACTGACGTGGCTTTTGGTTTCTGGATGGGCTACTGCCAGTACAACCTGCTGGAGGCGCTCTGGATCTCGCCTCAGAGCCTGCAAGCGCTGCTGCGACATGTAGCATAACAATCAGAGACTTAATTATTGTGGAATTGCTGAGGAGCAGTCATACAGTTTTTTTTGACACACTACTTCTTTCAAAATTTTCAAACAATTCAAACCATTCCTACTTCAACATATTCACAAAATTCAGGGCAGGTATCCTGGGAAGAATTTTTTGCTTTTCCCGAATTTACGAATATTCACAAATTCCAGCATATCTTGTATTACAATCATTCCATTTTAGATTATTTTTTTTTAGCTCATTTAGGACATCTTAAGATATATATATTTAATTTTTTTCACATTCTTAAATTCCTGCATTTTACTGTTCCACAATCAAATTCCCAAATGAGTCAATACTTCAAAAAATTAATAAAATTGAGCTTTTTTCAGTTTGACATTCCAACTTTTAATTGCACATTTGAGTTCAGCCTCAGCTCTTCAGCATCCACACACAATTTCTACAGAAAATGCATTCTCTGCTGTTTTTATTTTAACTGCACTACTGTGAATCATGTGAAATATGTATTGTGCCACAAGAGGGAGCTGTTGGTGCATTCCAATACTTTGAGTCGGCTCCAGTTTTACATAGTGCCTCTTAAAGGCGGTTTGGGCTTTTTTAAGTGCCATCTTTGTTCTGTTGCAATTCCAAAATTATCAACAGGGTTCTTGTTTTGCCGTGCAGCACATGAAGTTTTTTTCTTCTTTGCGGAGGCTGCGTATACCATTTTATAATGGGTGTTGTTCAAAATCATTAGGGTACTTGCTTCCATGTGGATATGTATAATTCTTAAAAGTGTGACAAGTAGATACGTGATGGAGTGTTTTATTTTTATTTTTGCATTTACCTTAGATTTTTGCTACATCTGCCATTTTGTATAAAGGTCATACCACATTTTACTCTTATGACTTAATCTTCAACGCTTTATAAGTACTATTCAATCAGGAAAGAGTAATATGAAGTATTTTTTTTTTTCTTTTGGCCTTGCTCAGCATGAGTTTTTGTGTTGTTGTTTTTTAACTCTTCAGTTGAAGGGGAAAGGAAAGAACACCAGCAGGCAGTAGTGAGGCACTGCCTCCCTTGCTTAACCCTGACTGCACGTCCATCTTTGTCTGCCGTTTTGTGTTAAAAAATCAACAGCTGGAGAAAGGCTGGGACGAAAGAAAGCCTTAAAAGTAGTGAAGTGAGTGAAATTACTAAACGGGGTAGTTGAATAAAACCAATTTTTTTGTACGTGTGTTGCATGCTAACGGTTGAACCTTGCTCCTCTCTCATCGTCTGCTAACAGCTTCTAACATGCAACACGAGGGGAGAAAACAATGCATATATATTTATTCGGTTATTTATGATGTATTATTATTTTATGCTTAGCGCTTTCTGTGTTTTTTTTGTGGAAGCAATAAATAAAATTGAGTTCAGACGAGGTTATGTCTGGGAAGCAAAGCTTGAGGCATAATCATAAACTGTCTGTGTCCCGGGATAGGTTTTAAGAGCTTCCCAAAGTGGTTGGTGGCATATGTGGTGTGCGATTGCATTTAAAAAAAAAATTGTTTACTCTTGGCTGAAGCTGTGTCCGGGATTTACTGTTGGGTGTCCTTCGATTAATTTTTGTTTTGTTTTCCTTTTTCTTTTTCCTTTTTGTGGAAGTGCATTTAAGTGAGCACAAGGGTAGGATTATTTTTTTACACTTGTTTTATTTTTTATCGTATTTTATTTTTTAGCCTTGTTTATCTTTCTGTAATCATCCCGAGGATGAGCGTTGACAGACTGCTGTTCCACCAGTGGCCTGTAGGCGGTCTCTGTGTAAGGCAGTGCTTCTCAGTTATTTTCTGTCACGCTCACCTTGCCAGCAAGCTAAATTCTCGCGGTATTTGTGAGTTTCCTAACTCCGAGTCCGGAGAGTACATCTTGTACCGCTCCTGCCGATACGTTTGAAACCGACTTTTTTTTTTTTTTTTAGGTCTGATCAATCATGCATTGTTTAGGGCGGGATGAAACCAAGAAGCTCAAAGTATCGTACAGCAAGTTCTGCCAAGTGAAATTCCAGATTGACAATGTGAAGAACTCCCTCGAGTGAATCCCAATTATCGATCTGGCTTGTGAGGTTAATGTCACGCCCCCAAGGAAGAACTCTCTGCCGGGGCCCGGGACTATAAATAGTATAATTTGTCTATACTGTAAAATTGTTAGAAGTACACCTCAGCATAATATGGTGTCAAAATTGCCTCGTAAAAATGATGCTTTTCCCCTGCAACATGGTTTTTATTCTCAAACTTTCAACGGTAAGTATTCTCTGATTTCTGTAATGGGATAATATTGATTTTGCACTAAACTTTCATGAAGAATCAATTTATATCAGATTATTTGATTAATCGATGGAATGATGATCAATAGAATAATTGATTTATAAATATTCAGTAGTGGCAAACGTAGAAGCAAACTTCATTTTTGTTGTGTAATCTTGCTGCTTAATATTTTCAGTGCCGTAGTCTGCCAGCTTTTGTCAAATCCGAAGCCCCCACACAAATAATAATTGGGTGATGTTTTTCATTTGTCCATGGTGTACTGATATCGCTTCTCTCCTGTGAGTCGATGTGAACTCGTAGTCACAATTAAACAATTGTGTTGACCCTCCCCCCCAAAAAAAGCTGCGCAAAAGTCTCGAATGATGTAACAAATCAAACAAATGTTAATTATTGTACAGGGTATCCCAAAAGTCAACATGCACGCACTTACGTTGTTTCAGGCATCTTTCAGATAGTCAATGGATAGACAAATTCCCCGACTACATTAGCATGCAAAAGATGGAGTGAATTTTACCCAAGGTTGAAAGCCTTTCATTCCATTAATTCTTAGTTTGAACTGTAGTGAGTACGTTCTGTTCATCTGTTGTCTCAGTTTGGTCTTTATATCAGATCATTTGATTAATAATCAATTTTATCTATTGCTTTCACAAAAAAACACAGCCGTCTTTTTTTGTGTGCGTGTTTAAAGTCGATTTGTGTCTCTGTTGTTTTTTTAGACAGCTGTTTTTCTTCAGTGTTGAGACATTCAACTTGGGCCAATTCGACCGCAGTCGCACATGTTTGGCTCTTTGCACTTGGCAAATTCAAAGGGAGGAATTTGCGCCACATCAAGAAGCTGCATTTATCCTCGCAGAGCTAGCTAGCTCTCTGTTAGCTTGCTAGCGTTGTTTCATTCCTTGTTTGGCCATTTACTTGCAATGCATTTTTGTCTTCAGCACGAGCAACGTCTGAAAGAATTTGCGATCGTCTTCACTGGGAAAGGAAGGCATCCTGCTTCCAGTCTATTTGCTAATTGCTATCGTGTGCTAATTAGCAATAGCAGGCTTTGGTCACGTTGTTGTGAGGAGGAGCCAGTCCCACAGATACAGTAGTGTCCAAGAGTCATTAGTTTATATGGAAAAAAAAAAGGAGATGGGGAAAAAAAGCTTATTATTAATATATATATATATATATATATATATATATATATATATATATATATATATATATATATATATATATATATATATATAAATAAAAAGCAAACAAAGTGAGAACGCAAAGCAACAGTCTGCGCTGTACAAGCAGCAGAAAGCAGTATTATTTGTAAGGGGTATAATTGTGTGATACAAAAAAAAAAAGCATGTTTGTATTCATTTTTAAATTAAAAGCATTCATGTTCATCATGTATTTCTCTTAAAACATTATTATTATTAGATTATTATTTTTTTTTTAGAGGGCACTGTACTAACTGAATTATTTTCACAGAACTTGAAGTGTGTGCTTATTGTACTGAGTGTGTTAATCTGCAATGTGAAAACTAACCCTTTAAATGTTAATGTGTGTTTTTGAGCTGGGGAGGAGCTGCCTTTGGTGAGTTCAGGGCAGGACAGGGACTCATTTTCAGCCCTGGAGTTTCATGGCTCAGACCGGCCCACTTTATAGTTGACAGTGTTTTCATGAAGATGCACATTTCATATGTGTTCATGTATCAATCTAAAATAGATTCCACATTTGAATAGGTAGCCAATGTCGAAATTAAAATAACTTACTAGATCGCAATCAGTAAATCTGAACAATTATGAAAACAGAAAGTCAAGTGTGCTAAAGAAATCGATTCATCAGAAGTGTGACCATTAACTTATTTTATAGTTTTTTTTTTAAATATTGTTTTGTTTTTATCTTGTCAATACAATTTGTCCCTTTCAAATGAAATGGCATAAGGATCTGATACTGTGATTGGATCAAGTGTGTGCGTGCGTGTGCATGTGTGTGCGTGTGTGAGTGAGGGGGTGGGGATCCAAGTGTCTTACATATAAATACACGATGAATACAAAGATTTTAAAGCTTTAACTTCAGCTGTTGTTCGGACCTCCACTCTGTACAGGTAGGACCCCGTCCTCACATTTGCATGCAGGCATGTATATTTTATTTTATGGTCCGATGCAAGAGAAAAATGTTCTTGTAGTTTGCATACTCAGAGCCTTTTCTTATAGCATTTTGTTGTTTTTATGCTCTTTTTGAATGGAAACTATTCTCACGGACTCTATGGATCCTGCAACATGATTTGCAAAATATACTGTGATCACCTGCTGTGTAGCAGTATTTTATGTTAAACACATATTTTCCCGTGGGGTGAAATACATTCGCAAATATGTCAGAAAAGTGTTTTCTCTAAGTTTGCACTGTGAGAGATTTACATTTCAAGGCTAAAAATGTTCTCTAACAGATGTATATCGCAGATTTTCACCTCAGATTTGGTATGTTTTATGCTTCTATTTTTGTTTTCAAATATGTATACAATGTATGTCATAGGTGTCAATAAAATAAATACATTTTAAAAAGCTTCAACCAACACCTCCAATCTCATCACATTGTTCGGGCTCTGGATAAGTTGACTTCTGACTCTGATTAACTCACGAAGAAATCATTAGCATATGTGTTCACTTTTTTCCCACCCTGTATATGAATGTTTACATGGTGTGCCCGTACTGCCCAATAAAAACATGAAACCATAATTGTGTGGTTTTATCTTAAGCAAACTGTATTGGTCCGTTGTTGTGATAAAACAACTTTTATCCTTGAGAAAAAAATCAAACATGTTTTTTCTCTTCAGAGACTAATTTTGTATTATACAAGTTTAAATATGATGGATTAACAATAGTTTGGTAACTCTGCAACTGTTTTATAGCTTGTAAATCTTTCTTCTTCTTTCTTTTTTTTTATAGCTCCACAATGGTGCGAAAAGTGGCCGTGATCGGCGCAGGCCCGTCTGGTCTGAGCGCAGTCAAAGCTTGCCTCGAGGAAGACTTGCATCCGACTTGCTTCGAGAGCAGCGACGACCTTGGCGGACTATGGAAGTTCAAGGCAAGGACGATCAAAAAAGAAAATACAGAATAGGCCTACATATAGGAATCAATTATAATTGTGTTAATTTATGAGTTGGTTTTTGTCTTTGTGAATTTTTTTTCTTGAAAATATCAACTTTATTGTTGAAAAAAAAATGTTTATGTAGGTTACAATACAGTATTTCTTGTGTATTACCCCTAAAAACGGCTAAATGCACAATTCTCAGTACATTGACATTGTGTAATACGTGACATGAAGTGTATTGTATTAAAGCATCAAATCATGAATTTTCAATACTTTACATTCGATTTCATGATGAAATAAATACATTCGTTGACCCCCACTCCACTGCAGGAGGTGTCCGAGCCGAACCGTGCCAGCATCTACCGCTCCCTCACCATCAACATCTCCAAGGAGATGATGTGCTACAGTGACTTCCCCATCCCGGCCGACTTCCCCAACTACATGCACCACTCCAAAATCCTCAACTACTTCCGCATGTACGCCGAGCACTTCAAACTGCTGCAGCACATCCGTTTCGAGGTAAATAATAATAATAAAAATAATAATAATAAAAAAATAATAATAATAATAAAAAAATAATAATAATAATAATACTAATAATAAAATGTTTGCTCGATCGTTTGGGGGGGGGGGGGGGGGTGACGATTTCCTCACGCGCACGTCATTCCTCCAGACTTCGGTGAAGAGCGTCAAACCTAAACCGGATTACGCCCGCACGGGCAAGTGGGAGGTGGTGACGGAGAAGCGAGACGGGAAGGAAGAGACGCACGTGTTCGACGCCGTCATCTGCTGCTCGGGGCACTACACTTACGCCAATTTGCCTCTGCAGGACTTCCCGGGTAACTGCCGTGACCTTTAAACTGCTCGTGACATCATCAAATACGTGGGGACATTCAATAGCATTTTTATCATAAGAATGCATGATATTATGAGAAAAGGTCTGCATTTTACGACAGTAAAGTTGGAACATTTTAACGAAAGATATGTAATTTTCTGAGAATGTTTTTTTTTCAAGAAAAAAAGAGAAAAAAGGTTACATAATAAGAATGAAGTGAGACTTGAACATCAATGATACTCAGATTTTTGTTATTTGCGAATTGTCCTAGTCCCAATTCCTCAATTATTCTTAAAATAAAAAGTTACAATTATGAGAATATTACAAGAAAATTCAAGGCTATTTATTCTTATTATAAGAAAAGAAAATATAAATTACAGCAACAATTTTTTTTTAAACATTCTAAAAAAACATACAAATTTATTATTAGAAAATTGTGTTTTTTCTTGGAAACTTTATTCTCATAAACTTAAGACGTTTTCCTGTTGAAACAACTGTCGCACGCAGGACTGGACACTTTCCCGGGCCACCACTTCCACAGCTGGGACTACAAAGGTCCCGAGGACATGCACGGCAAGCGCCTGGTGGTCGTGGGCATCGGCAACTCGGGCAGCGACATCGCCGTGGAGAGTAGCAAATTTGCCCAGCAGGTTGGAGATCCCCTCTTCTCCATTCTCTCCGCCCACCATCACGCTGACCCGTTCTCTCTATTCAATCAGGTCTACATGAGCACTCGGCGAGGGGCTTGGGTGATCCGGCAGGTGTCGGACGATGGCCTGCCGGTGGATATGAAGTACAATACGCGCTTCGTGCACATCCTGTTCCAACTTTTCCCGATGAGCTTCTTCAACTGGTTTGGCGAGAAGAAGCTCAACGCCATGTACGACCACACCATGTACGCCCTCAAGCCCAAACACAGGTACCAAATCCAATTGAAGATTATACCCATGGTGTCCACACTCCAAAAACAATTGGGTTATTTTTGGGTCGAAAATGGACCGATCCTCTACTTGGGTCAATTTGACCCACCTTTGAGTCAAGAAATTGGTCTTTTAGTGTAAAACAACTCATAAATATTGGTCAGATCCTTTAGTTGGGTCAAAAAAAAAAAAAAAGAAGTAATTTTGCATAAAACCCAGAAAGTTGGTCAAATTGACCCATAAAGTGGATTGGTCAATTTTTTATCCATAATTGGGTTAATTTTGACCCAACTGTTTTTAGAGTGCAAAAACAATTTGAAATGTTGTCTCGTCAGACCACAGCACAAAATCTAAATAACAAGAACGTTTGTCCGTTTGAAGTTGAAATAGCTTAGCAACAAATAATGATGAGTGCCGTGTGCTCTTTCAAGGCTTTTCAGTCAGATCCCAGTGATCAACGACGACCTACCTTTCAAGATCCTGTCGGGCTCAGTGATCATCAAGCCCAACGTGAAGGAGATCCGCGGCTCCTCTGTGCTCTTTGAGGACGGCAGCGTCGCAGACAAGGTCAAACCTTTTCGGGACTTTCGAGACCTGGCGCGGGCAACTTTTATTCTCAAAGTCCACACCTGACTTGTTCCAGGTGGATACCATCGTGTTCGCCACAGGTTACAACTACGACTTCCCGTACTTGCCCGCCAACGCTCTGTACAAGTCGGGCCACCGCGTGGGTCTGTACAAGCACGTGTTCCCTCCCAACTTGGAGCACCCCACGCTGGCCGTGGTGGGTTTCATCCACGCCCTCGGCGCCATCATGCCGCAGGCCGAGATGCAGGCGCGCTGGGCCGTGCAGGTCTTTAAAGGTCGGGCCAGTTTGACTCCATTTCCATCTATATATATATATGCCGAGTGTGATGACATTTTTGTCGTCTTTTTCTTTTAATGTTTAGGACATAAGAAGCTGCCGTCAAGCCAGGCCATGGTGAAGGCTGTGGAGAAGGACACCCAAATCATGGCGCAGAGGTAAACACAGCTAACCCATTTTAACCCATCCATCCTTTGTGTAATGATCACTCATTTGGAGCCAGCGAGGTCGTCTCCATGGCAATGAAACGATGTGCTGGCATGCCGACAGGAATATAAGATTCAATAATAATAATAATAATAATAATGCTATTCTGATTGTGATTTGCCGCAGCTACATCATGTCCAGGCAGGCGCCCCTGCAGGTGGACTTTGTGTCCTATATGGACGATCTGGCGGGCGAGATCGGGGCCAGGCCCGGCCTGCTGTGGCTCCTCCTCACCGACTATTTACTGTTCAAGGAAGTCCTGTGGGGGCCCGTCACTGCCTACCAGTACCGCCTGACAGGGCCCGGCAAGTGGGACGGTGCCCGGCGGGCCATCCTCACCCAGTTCGAGCGCATGTTTCAGCCCATGAAGACCAGGAAGGTCGGTCGCGCTCACCGCTCAGCGCCGGGAACGGCATCTTCACTAAGAGTCCTAAAATAATTAAATTCAACTGATGAAATAGTTTGCAAATCAATGCTTTTTAGTCATTGATCCTTACAAATTATAATATAAAGTGCAGTTAAATTAAAAAAAATCAATGTACATTTTTTTAAGGGCTGCATAAAACCTAAAATTAAGTTATATTAAATTGAAAGTAATAATAAAAAATATATATGAAATAGAATTTAAGTGCCCATTCAATTAAAAACATACTTACCATAAAACTTTAATAATAATAAAAAGACATTACTTGAAAATACATTTAAATTACATATAATTAAAACACAAACTTGTTAAATATTACAGGGGAAAATATAATTAAAGTTTATTTAAAAGTTAATTACTCTCAAATTAAAATGTACAAATGTACTTGTTTATTAAAAATTAATTGAAATGAATTCAAATGTACTTTAAACTTATAAATAATTTAATTAATTTAATAATTTAATGGAAGATATATTGAATTCAAATAAAATTACACTTACGTGAATTTAAAACACATTAAAATAAAATAAATATAAATTAACATTTGTAATCGATAGCCTTATTTAAAATGAACAAAAATATTATAATTTCAGTTAAATCATTCAAATGAAAAAAATATTTAATCAAATTAATTTGTGAATTATTATGAATTATGAAAATGCAGTTGTTTTTTTAATTAAAAAAAATAATGGAATATAATGATCTGGTCATTAAATATAAATATATAATTAACTGGACATAAGTATTAGGACACCTTTCCTGCCTAAAATGTGAGTCAGTTTACCTCATGGTTGCTGGTTGCGCATTTTTTCTCCATCTTATTCTTGTTCTTTTTTGTCGTGTTCTTCCTTCTTCTTCACTCTTATTTGTCTTCCCGTGACCAAAAATAGCAAAACATCCACGCAGAACATATTTGGCTGTTGTCTAGTGATTTTGATGCTGACTTCTCCGCATCCTCTTGTCGTTTGTCGCCGACAGGTTCAGGAAGCAGACGCGGGGAGCTCAGGCGGCCTGTTCAAGCTGAGCCTGACGCTGATGGCCGCAGGGGCGACAGCCTATTATGTGCACGTTCGAGAGCCCACCCTCTTCCCCAACCTGGCGTCCAAACTTTTCCCCCTAAAAATGTGAACCACGCAGACCCCGTGCCACTCTTCATGCATATCTCAGCCTTTCAGTCCGCTGGCTTAATGCTAACTCTAAATAGCATCTATGTTGTGGGGATTCAACAGTTTAAGCAATGTATTGAATACAAATGGTGCAACAAAACATAAACAGCATAAAACCTTGTCTTTCTGGATTGCATTAACATTCAAGTGGAAAAAAAAAACATGTTAAATCCTGTAAAAGTCAACTCAGGTCTAAGACATGCTTGTCTTTAGCCATTTTGCTGTTGGCTACTAGCTGTTTACGTTAGCATCTGATCACTAATGCATTTGTGTATGAATTGAGAAGTCGCTGGCTAGCTAATGAGTCTGTTAGCTGGCAGGATTTCAGAAGAAAGAAATTGCTACATAATAGCCATAAAAAAAATGGGGGAGGGGTGTTCAATCACAGATAGCAAGTAGTTAGCAAGCTAATTAGTTTGTTAGCTGATAGGCTAACAAACAAAAACACTTAATAATCAATTTTCACATAGCTCTGGAGAGGTAGGTTGGTGTTTTCGCTCTGTTTTTCACTTGGTGCCAAGGAACTATACTCTAAAACAGTCGGGTAAAAAATAACCCAATTATGTGTAAAAAAAAAATGGACAGATGTCAATTTGACCCAAATTTGAGTGCATTTTTTAAATATAAAACAACACAAAAAATCAAATATTTTACCCAAAGTTGGGTCAAATTAACCCAAGTAGATGATTTGACCCAACTTTCTGGGTTGTTTTATACAAAATAAATTTTTTTTTTGGTGTTGGTAGAAATCAACCCACCCAGAAAGTTGGGTCAGACCCTCTACTTGGGTCAATTTGACCCAACTTTGAGTAAAAAAATTGGATCATTTTCTATAAAACAACCCAGAAAGTAGAGTCAGATCCTCTATTTGGGTCAGTTTGAACCGACTTTATGGGTTATTTTGCACAAGAAAAAAAATAGAATTTTGTATATAACAACCCATAAAGTTGGGTCAAAGCCTCTACTTGGGTTAATTTGACCCAACTTTGGTTCAAAAATTGGGTCTTTAAATATATATAGTTTGTTAGCTAACCAACAAAAACACTTAATAATCCATTTTCACATAACTCTGGAGAGGTAGGGTTTTTTTTCCCTAGCAAGATCATTTTTACGATCACAATTAGCTAGACAGTTGGAAATTTCAAAAATAGTGTTCTATATTTTTTTCTTCCTGAGACAAGTACTCCTTTGTACTAATCACTTTTTTATCTGACAGTATTATACAAGATAAGAAAAAAAAAGACAGCCAGACCCTTTCCTATGGTAGTTCTGAGGTTATCATGCCACATTTTGTCATTTTGTGTTGCTGTCGCGACTGAAAACTATAAACGTTTTTACTCAACTTTCACTCTGATTCCCTGTTTTCTTCCTTTTTCCGACTTTGAAGCGCACACCAGACTGACAATTCCAAATGACAACTGTGCAGAAACGAGGGCGTGGTCAGTGAAAATAAGACTATTAAAACCACACTCACACATCTGACTATCTTAAAAAAGACTGAAGAGTCACTTAAGCTGTTGATGTGAGCAGGAATGAAGTCACGGGAGATCATTTTGTGCCTTGAAGGACTACTTTTCTCTTCCAAGGTACTGTGCTTGCTGTATATTGTTTGTTTTTAATGCACGGTATTCCTGTTTGTGTTACATCATCCACACTTCAATCATGCTTGCTTTTTATACAAATCATTTCCGCTCGGAAATCTATTGCACGCATATAGGAATGTTTTCTTTTTGTTTTATAACATGCAGAGAAATAAATAATGTGGAAAAACTGGGATAGAACTCAGTAGGGGGTGCAGACCTCTGCCAAGCTTTCAAAAGTGATGGGGAAAAAGTGGCTTTTTTTTTTTTTACATTCCTGCAACTGGCATATGCTCAAGACAAAAAGAGGGTGCAGTGATGTTCATGACATGTTCAGGCATTAAAATGAAGGGAGGCATTAATTAAAGGAGAAGACAAAAATGTTCTTTACAATCATATGAAATAGGTGGCTTTACTAGTGTAAACGCGGTATTTTGATTAATGTTGCGTTTGTGGAATATGAATTAAGCAGAAAAAAACCACCTGTTTTTATCAAACTCATTGGTGAACATTTTGCGCCTTGTTATCGAATAAAAATGACATCACAGCGCCTTAGAGCTCTGGTAACGACCATCACAGCTCACCTGTTTTCAAGGTTTGGTCATGTTTTTAGATTTACGACCTATAGCTGTAACTTTCTTAAGGCATAAAACGCAGGATCGTAGAGGACTGAGATTAAAAAAAAAATCTAATAACAATGATAATCTCTTTCTAATCTCTCCATCAAAAATAAAACAGATCTTGAAATTCTTCACTATTGTTCATTCAATTTTACAGTGTTAAATGCAATAGTGTGCTGCCATCTATTGGCCAAAAGTGCAATTACACCCTAAAATCGGCAACAAAATTGAATTATAACTAGACAAAATAAATAGAATATCTATGAAATAGATATAAATAAAAGGATTTGATTGAGGTGATGTCAACAACAACTGCTTTCAACACAACTGGGCGGGAGAAGTAAATGTCAGGCGTTAAGCGTTACACTCCTTTCCTGTCTGAAAACTACCATCATCAACCAATCACATATACACGTATGACTGGAATGCAGCACATCACGCTTGGTAGCAAACAGACACTGCGCTGAACCCACGGCGTATTTTGTCTCCAGCATGGTTCAGAAGATAGCCGTGATCGGTGCCGGGATTTCAGGCCTGGCCAGTATTAAATCCTGTTTGGAAGAAGGTCTGAAGCCCACCTGCTTCGAGAGTGGACCTGACATCGGAGGTCTATGGAGATTCAAGGTTTGCTTGAGAAATTTAACCCTCTGGACTGAAATATGCAGCAACTTGTTGTCGACGCACAACAGGAGGAACCGGAGCCCGGGCGGGCCAACATATACGAGTCGGTGGTCCTCAACAGCTCCAAGGAGAGGATGGCCTTCAGTGACTTCCCGCCTCCTGCAGAGCTCCCCAACAACATGCACCACTCCGAGGTGCTGCTTTACCTGCGACTCTACGCGCAGAACTTCGGCCTACTGCAGCACATCCGCTTCCAGGTGGGTGTGCAGTATCCCAGAACCTTTATAGTTGTTGTGTTAAGTGACCAAAGAGGAATTAATAGAGGAGTTATTTTATTTATTTTTAATTAATCGCTTATCTAAATTTTATTCTGCCAAATATTGGAATCGGAATGGGCCTAAAAAACATTAATCACAATGCTGCGATTAGACGAGTGGGGGCAAATGCAACATATACAGTTTTAGGTTGACCTCCTCTTCAAATCCAAAGCCAAGCAACACCGCCATCTATTGGAATTTGTTGGTCATTACAGTTAGCTTACAAACCTAAATTTCACGGAGAAGCTGTGCAAGATCCATTGAAAAACTTGCATTCACTCATTCACTTCACTCTATTTATCACTCATTCACTGCCATGGACGTTTATATTCGTCGACTGCAATACGACCGTTTACTGCCATAACGCGTATTCTTGTGCTTCTCTGGGAAATTAAGGTTTGTAAACTTACTCTAGTGACCAACAGATCCCTATAGTTGGCGGTGTTGCTTTGCTTTGGATTTTAAGAGGAAGTCAACCTGAACATGTATACCGTATTTTCCAGGCTATAAGTCGCACCGAAGTATAAGTCACACTGGGCAAGCCAAAAATGCATAATTAAGGTAGAAAAAAAATGTACATAAATCATACTGGAGTTGCATTAAGTATATATATATAGTATAAATCTAGAGCGCCCTCTTGTGGCTGTCTGTGAAATCATATTCCCCCTGGTATATATTTTTTTCATGTATAAATCACTCCAGAATATACATGGCAGGAACAGCCAACCTATGAAAAAAAAGTGTGACTTATAGTCCGGAAAATACGACACACTATACAGTTTTAGGTTGACTGCCTCTTAACATCCAAAGCAAAGCAACACCGCCATTTATAGGGATCTGTTGGTCACTAGAGTAAGTTTACAAACCTTAATTTCACAGAGAAGCTGTGCAAGATCAATTGAAAATACTTGAGAAATATGCACGCTATGGCAGTAAACGGTTGTATTGCAGTTGAATAATATTCACATATAACAAACTAGGCTGCACTAAAACGAGTCAAGTTCAGGCACATTCTTCAATGTCACTTCAGTTGCGCCTTGGGCTGCTACTATATCATCTGTACGTAATGAACGACAGACAGGGAGTGCCGTGTTTATCGCTTGACAAGACAAAACATGTGAAAATAGCTGACATTCCAGTCTGACGGATGGGCAAAACTGACCAAAGATACATGTGCCCATCTTTTGGCATCACATTCAAAACTTGAGGCTGTAATTTCTGCCCTAAGGTCAACAAAGTATTGAGCATAGGTTGGAAATAAGCATTTATGTTTGTTTTTGTGTTTTTTTTTCCAAGACCGCTGTAGTCAGCGTTAAGCAGACTGCGGACTTTGCCGACACCGGTCAGTGGGCGGTCGAGACCGAGGGACGCGACGGCCGGCGGGAGAGTGAGGTTTTTGACGCTGTGATGGTCTGCACGGGACATTTCACCACACCCCATCTGCCACTTAAAGACTTTCCAGGTACTCATATTGTCATTGGTTGTTGTGCATATAGTGAACCCTTGCTATTTGTGGGGACAAACGTAAAACACCTGAAAAGGTTTTAATCATCCGTAGATCGCACCGGGACAAATGAGGTATCAAACGATGCGGCTCGATCTGACACGCTGCGCTATTATTTTTCTAGGAATTCCCAGTTACCACGGCGACGCTATTCCCAAAAAAAGTCGCATAGGAATGAATGGGAAACCGAAAGAGATCAACTCCAAACAAGCACCTTTTTCCACGACACGCTGCGCGCGCATACGTTAACCGACCGATATGAATTTTAGCTCATTTTGTTGGAATTTTTCCCATCTTTAGCTCAGTGTCAAAAAAATAAATAAGGAATGAAAGCTCTCCCCCCTGTGCGGGTTCAAAGACAGTGAGTGAAATAGACTTTATCCCATTGGTGTGTATTGCATGGGCTAGAGCGGACAAATTAAGAAACAGAGTGTAGACAGGGAAAATATTGATTTCAAGTTTCACTTCAACTCGTCATTATGGCCACAATCTTTGCTCACTAGACATCAAATTCGCACATTTTGTAGCCACAAGCCTCTGCTTTCTGAAAAACTAAGTTTTATTTGGCTAAAGTGTCATTTAGTACCTTTATTTTCACTTTAAGCGAGGAGAAGTCGGACTATTTCGATCTCTTTTCAATGTTATTTTCGCCGTTTTTCCCTCTTCATTTTCGATCAATCATATGTTTTCAACCTGCTCTCATTTGGTCATTTTTCATCCGATTAAAAAACTGAGAACATGCTCGCGTTCCCTAAACCCTTGCCGTTCTAACGAGCCATTTCTGGAATCTGCATCTTCAACCGTTAAATCGTGAAAGGCTTTTGTTTGAGGTGAGCGTAATCCTATACAAAATCAATGGAATGTTGCTGCGTGACGTCTCCTAACAACTTAAAATCAAATGTGTGTGCGTGAATGTGCATGTTTCGTAAAGGGGCAGTAAGATACTGTTGATTATGGTTAACTTCCACATTTCTTGAGCGATTTCAATGGTTTAAATTTTATTTTTATTGCGTGTTTCCACGTGAGTCAGCAGGCCCATTCCAAATTTCCGCGGAAATTTTTCTAGTTGGTGTTTTTGTTCTGTTTTTCGCTTGGTGCCAAGGAACTATACTCTAAAACAGTTGGGTAAAAAATAACCCAATTATGTGTAAAAAATGGACAGATTTGACCCAAATTTGAGTAAACATTTTTTATATAAAACAACACAAATAATTGGGTCAGATCCTTTACTTGGGTCAGTTTGACCCAACTTTGCTTCAGAAATTGGGTAATTTTCTATAAAACAACCCAGAAAGTTGGGTCAAATTGACCCAAGTAGAGGGTCTGACCCAACTTTCTGGGTGGGTTGATTTCTACCAACAACAAAAACAGAAGTTAATTTTGTATAAAACAACCCAGAAAGTTGGGTCAGACCCTCTACTTGGGTCAATTTGACCCAACTTTGAGTAAAAAAATTTATAATTTTCTATAAAACAACCCAGACAGTAAAGTCAGATCCTCTACTTGGGTCAGTTTGAACCAACTTTATGGGTTGTTTAGCACAAGAAAAAATATATAATTTTGTATATAACAACCCATAAAGTTTTGTCAAATCCTCTACTTGGGTTAATTTGACCCAACTTTGGTTCAAAAATTGGGTCTTTAAATATATATATATATATATACCCAACAAAATTGGGTCAAATTGATCCAATAAAGTGATTGATCCATTTTTGATCCATAATTGGGTTACTTTTGACCCAAATGTTTTTAGAGCGTATGTTGACTTGAGCTGAAGAGCTTCATGTATACAAAATAAGTGCTTTGGCACTTCTTCGATCTTTTGGCATTGAAAGGTAATTAAGGGAGTCGATTCCTCTCAGATATTCACCATTTGTGACAGGACCCTTTTTCTCAATTTAGCAAAATCTTGTGTAACGTTTGTCCATAACTTGACAGACATCATCGGATGACAAGCTTCTTCTTTTTTTTGTTTTTGCTTTTTCTGGCTTTGGTCCAGGTATAGAGAGCTTTAAGGGCAAGTACTTTCATAGCTGGGAATACCGAAACAGTGAGGGCATGCAGAGGAAAAGAGTGGTTGTTATCGGGATCGGGAGTTCCGGAGGCGACATTGCGGTGGATATCAGCCGGGTTGCTGAAAAGGTGTGTTTCTTAAGTATTAGCATTACACCTCTAACTGGTATAACCACAATAAATGTCAACCCACACTTCTTATTTGTATATCAACCTGATTTGGTAAGCCTAACCTGTTTATCATAATACATATGAATAAATTTATTAAAAAGTTACAATTGCACCTGCAGGTGTACTTGAGCTCGAGGAGCGGCGCGTGGGTGGTGAGCCGCGTGGGACCCTGGGGCCTCCCGGTGGACATGTTGTACACCTCCCGCGTGGATGCGATGCTGCAAAGACGTTTCCCTTCTCGTAGCGGCAGGACAGCAAAGAAGATGTTTAACCGGGCCTTTAATCATGAGCTGTATGGACTGAAGCCAAGACATGGGTACCAATGTCACAATTCCTTCTTCAAGCTTTTGGAGGTAGTATCAGAGCTGTGACGGAAGACTACGCAATTATTTGCTTTATTACACAGAATCCAGTCAGGTGGGATAAACGCTTTTCACACAGCAACACTGCAATCTGTCTGGTGTGACGTGGGCGACTTTGTCGGACAGTGGCAAGTGCTCTCAACACAACTGGGCGGGAGAAGTGAGTGTCGGGTGTTAAACTACGCACCCCTTTCCCAGAATTGCGCAGTTGCATTGCACGCTGGCTCCAGTCTCGTTATGGCTCTGATACTATCATCAGTAAAATGTTTTGTAAAATTTGTTCCCCCCATTTATTGCTGCACCATTTATACAGAACAGCCAAATGGAAAAAGGCAGAAAAAATCAAGGTTTTTTTTCTTTAGGACAAAAGGAGTGTTCTTAAATTTAAAATAATTTTTTTATTTTAAAATAAAAGGTGTAATATTACGAGAATTAAATAGTATTTTGTATATTCATGTGTCAAAATACAACTTTGTTTCCTTGTTAAACTTTTACACATTTGGAAAAATACAATTTTATTTGTGTAAGATTCCGATTTTTTTTAGCCCCCCCAAAAAATAAATTGTTCTTGTAAAGATTGCGAAAAAATAATAATACATTTTCAAGTCAATGAAGCTTAATGAAAAAAACATATTTGCTATCATTAGGGGCTTTTCCACCGCTGGAACTTTTGGAGAACTTTTCAATTTACCTTGGTAAAATTCAGTTTGCGCGTTTTTCCACCGACAAAAATCTCCGGGGTAATTAAATTCCCCAGGGGACATTTGAGTACTATCTCAGCAGCAGGGGCTTGCTGAGCCAACCTGGAACTTTAAACTTTAAAGGGGACAGGCTGCACTTATGGAGGACCAAAACTGCCAAAATTCAAAATAAATGACTAAATAGATAAATAAATAGAAGTGAAAATAAAAACAGATGTAACAAATAATTTTCAAAAATTTAATAAAAAATATATAAATGGAAATAAAAATAACAAAAAAAAATACATATATGCACAAATAAACAAATAAAAGTTAAAAAAAAAAAAAAAAAAAAAAACGAGATTCCAAAAATAAATATAAAAATAAATACAAAAATATTTTTTTCTATTTATATGTATTTTTGAGGATTACATTTTTTAATTATATTTGTTATATCCGTTTTTATTTTCACTTTTAGTCATTTGTTTATTTATTTAGTCATTTATTTATTTTGAATTTGGCCAGTTTTGGTCCCCCATATGCACTGACCATGGGGTTACATCGGCTGGACTCATCAAACTCATACGTCATAAAACTCATTTGAATTAATTACAGAGAACTCTAAGACGCTGTGGAAACACAAATTATAAATTCCCTGTGGAATTTATAACCAAGAACTTCCTTTATCCAGAACTCAAAGATCATGGGCTTGTTGGTGGAAAAGCAGCTATTACTTTACAATAAAAAATGATATCGTTACTTAACATCTTAAAAAATCTTTATTATTATTTCTCTCTCTTTCTAAGGATTTTTGAGCAAAACGCCGTGGTGAGCGATGAACTACCGGCTCGGATCCTCTCCGGTCGCATTCGGTTGAAGGTAAACGTCAAGGAGTTCCGCGGCTCCACTTTGATCTTTGCCGACGGAAGTGTTGTAGACCAGGTAAGTTCAGATAATAAATGGCTTTCAAATAAACCTGGAAAGAGAAAACACGTGGTGACTGACATGATCTCAGATTATCGCCGCTGTTGTTGACAGATTAACCACTAAAACAATTTGAAGGCTGTTGCTAAATGAAACTACATCACGTGTTGGCATAACAAATAATAGACCAGACACTCAGAATTCAAACAAAGTTAGAATTTGACCTAAAATCTTAAATAAGGGCCCAAAACGGAAACACAAATCCACAGCTAGTTTAGCATCATTACAACACTATCCCTAACCTCTCTCGTAAATTCTTTGGTCTTCATGATGCCGTTAACGTCACAAAATGCAAAAAAGTGAAAATTTATTTTATTTTTTTTTCAAGGTGGACGTGGTAGTGTTCGCCACAGGCTACAACTACAGTTTCCCCTTCCTGCCTCCGACCCTGCATGAGAAGTCGGGTTACCGCCTGTGCCTCTACAAGCACGTGTTCCCGCCCAGGCTCTCCAGACCCACGCTAGCTGTGGTGGGCTTCATCCATGGCCTGGGGTCTCTCACGCCGCTGGCAGAGATACAGACCCGCTGGGCTACCAGAGTTTTCAAAGGTAAACCTTGTCTGGTAGACTTGATTGTAGGAAGTTGCCAATAAGTATTAAATTCTCTTCTGTAGGTTTATCAAATTTACCTACCGAGAAGATGATGTTGGATGAAATTGCAACAGAAACAGAAACCATGCACAAACGGTACAAAAACAATGCAGCCAATGTCATTGTCCATTGCCGCCTTTGTTTGAACAAGCGGCGTTTGCCCTCTTTTAGGTACGCCTGTTCTGAGCGGACACCCATCCAAGTGGACTACATGCCCTACCTGGACTCAGTGGCATCTCAGATCGGGGTTAAACCGAATGTGGTGCCGCTAATTCTGAGCGATCCCAAACTGGCGTTCCAGGTGTTGTTTGGACCTTGCACGTCCTATCAGTACCGACTGAAGGGTCCGGGTTACTGGACCGGTGCTCGCCAGGCCATCTTCTCTCAGTGGGACCGGGTGGTTCGTCCATTCAACACAAAAGTGGCACCGAAAGCCCTTAAGATCAGATTGGTACCGAGACCGAGAACACCGTCCAAATTGAGCATGGTGCTTTTCTCAAGTGCAGCCTTGCTGTACGGTTGCTTCTATAATATTTAACGGACTCTGCGCTACATGACTTGAAATATTCTAAGATAGTATACTACTAAATGTTTTTAATCATGCACTGTTTGGTTTATAAATGCAGTTACTACATTACCTCAACGAAGCAGTGTGTGTGAGGCAACATGTTGTTTAGACCAGTGGTCCCCAACCACCGGGCTGCGGCCCGGTACCGGGCCGTGGGTCATTTGGTACCAGGCCGTGGGTCATTTGGTACCGAAAGAAAAAATATTGCATTATTTTTATTTTTTTCGAAAATGATGTTTTATTTTGAAAAGTGGCCGGATTCTGTCTGTTACATCCGTCTCACTTGACGCACTTCAAGGCCGCTACACCACACGTCAAATGATACGTTACGCTAAATTTAATTCCAAGCTAGCAAAATGAGCAAAAAACAAACTTCTTTAAAAAGTTTCTTTGCGAAGGGGAAACGGTCCAATGAAGGGACAGAAGAGGAACCTGGACCCTCTAAAAAAGGGAAAGCTGCCTTTAACAGGCAGTATCAAGAATCGTATTTAAAATATGGATTTATCGCCACGGGCGATTCCCACGCACCACGCCCGCTGTGCGTAATATGCGGTGACCGGCTTTCTAATGAGGCGATGAAGCCTTCAAAACTGGTTCGCCACTTGGAGAGCAAGCACCCCACAGCAAAAGACAAGCCTTTGGAGTATTTTCAACGGAAACAACGTGAACATGAGGGGCAGAAGAAGTTGCTGATGACCACCACGTTCACACAGGCAAGTGCACTGAGAGCAGACCAGAGTGTGTTGCATTGTTTTGGGGCAGAAACGATGTTGCTCATGTGATGTTCTGTTGTTGGTGCGACGTTACGGACACTGTTAATAAAGTTGCACATGATTACACAGTAAATTTACGTTCATTATTATTATAGAGAAAATACCACAGTTTTTTTCTTGTCATTTTATTTTGTTTTTATCAGCTAAACCTTTAGATTGGGCCGTGAAAATATTGTCAGACATTAAACCGGTCCGTGGTACAGAAAAGGTTGGGGACCACTGGTTTAGACAGTTAGCGAGCTACTGTAACATCTAAACCAGTGGTTTCTCAACCTGTTGTGCCTGGTGCACCCCGAAAACCTTTCGTCATACCAAGGAATACCCCCCCCCCCCCCTCACTCATACATAATGATTCTCCAAAAGTAGACCATAACCCATGTCGCCTTGAAAATCAATATGTAACATACAATCAAACAACAATCATGAAATCAAAACAAATAAACCTATAAATAACTCGGGGACAAAACACTTGCCTCCCCGGCGAAACAAGTTGTAGAACAGACGTACCATTTTATTGACAGGCTATTGTAATGACTGAGAAGATTTACATAACATTTTTGAAATAAAATTCCCTTTGAATAGGACTGACTTTACGTGCGACAACATGTTTTGATAGTAAGCGTAGCTAGCTAGATCACTAACTATCTAAACAACACGAGGCAACATGATGTTTTAGCTAGTTAGCAAGCCAGCTATTATGTTTGTAATGTGAATACATCATGCTACAGAGACATGAAATGAAATGAAATGTATAAGCGCATTACTTGTTGTTGCTGCTATTGTTGTATGCTAGTAAGTTAGTTAGTGACTATTTTAGTTAGTATTTCGATGTCGGGACACATGCGAAGGAGGAAGAAGCAATACAATTTGGATCAGAGTCCAGATAAAAAGTGTACAGAAGAATGTGCGTACCAATGGGCAAAGTCAAAATGGCGGCAATTTACTCCATGAACTGATCACAAATTAAACATTCAGATTGAAGACGGATGATGATAATAGTTTGACGTTTCCAAACATCGTTCACATGTAAGAGTTACACATTTCTAACACTTATCCACTGTGATTATTCATCAACTTAAGCTCAATGTTGGGCTGACAAATAAAGGAGTAGGTTTGCTGTGGTATTCAGGTGGCCACGGTCATGAACGCTCACGACAAACATTACTTTTAAATACTTTCAATATTTCAATGGCTTACAAGTTATGAGTTTAAGCTAATGAAATGAAAATGAAATACTGTTCCATGACAGCTCGGAAGGTGTATTTTTATGCAAATGAATATTTGTATTGCCGTCTGTATGCCATTCAAAGCTGCTCCCACTTACATATTTACCAGCAGCAAAGCCGCACAGGCCCTCAGTCAGTCAGTCAGTTAATCAGCCACTCGATCAGGTGTGTGTGGTCACTGCCCTCCAGTCCAAGGCCCATCAGTCGGCAGCATGGTTCAGACGGTGGCCGTGATCGGCGCGGGGCCTTCGGGTCTCACCAGCATCAAGTCCTGCTTGGATGAAGGTCTGGAGCCCACTTGCTTCGAGAGCGGCCCTGACATTGGCGGTCTGTGGAGATTCAAGGTGTGTGGAGATTCTTCAGCCCCCCGATTCAAATAGTTACACCTCTATTGCATATCTAGTTACTGTTTGGTTGGTTCGTTGGTTATTATGTCTTGATGAAAAATGAGAAACTAACCGCAAGCAAAAAGACAAAGACTGTACAAAAAATGAACAAACATGAAGAACATTATAATAGCATTTCTATTCTTGTTAATAATTAATATGATGATTTTATCACCATTATTACCATCTTTGTCAAAAGTGCTTTATATATATATATATATATATATATATATATACCCCGCCTACTGCCCGAAGCCAGCTGGGATAGGCTCTAGGGCCCCCCGTGACCCTTGTCACATATATATTCAAAGTTTACATTTTCAAAACACTTTTTTAAAATGTCTCTTCCTTTAAGCATAAAACTCTAAGATTCAAACCCAATCTTGCCTCAGGATTCGGGCCACGGGCGGGATTTTCAACCCCCCTTGAGCGCAAGTTCCCTTGTTTCGCCTTTTTTTTTAAGTATATGAGCCACAAAAGGGATTTCAACCTCACTATCACTTTATCACGCCAGCAAATAACAAAACTACACTCACGCATGGTGCTCAATCGAATGCCATCAATCACCAAATCCAGGGAGGCAACCAACAAACCAATTAGCCGCGGGAAAAGTGGACTTTTGGACAGACCTAGTCTGGCTGTGCGCACAGTCTTCAGTTGTCGTCAGAAGCACCCCCGGAGTCGAGAATCTTTTGGCATCCGGCTCGAAGGACCACGTTGTATGTCAGGGTTAAAGCAAAATCTGCTCTTAGGATAAAGGAAAAAGCACAGACTCAGTCAAAACGTGTATTTTGCAAAAGGAGAAATCAGCCACAAACACTCCTTCTGACCTAAAGGTCTCAGGTCTCATTGTATTCATTCAAACAAAATGTGTTTACAGGCTTTACAAGTTTGTGGGCAAATTGAGCCCGCTCCCCAAGTTTGACAAGTTTTCTCAACATTGGGGCAAGTGACCCACTCTTCCATTCCTGGAGAAATTCCAAATGTTACCTTACATGCAGCCTTCCTTCTTATTTAAACATCAATATAAAACAAACATTCTAATACCTTATTACTACACTATGTTGAATAAGTATACACGTAGGTATTAAATATTCAGGTTATATGTGTTTAAATGAGATAACATATATATGTTTTCCATCAGTTAGTATCCAATCCACCCAGTTTCCAGTGCATATCCCTGGCCCACTAATCCTCTAATGTGAGATCCTTTCAGGAGGAACCGGAGCCAGGGCGAGCTAACATCTATCAGTCGGTGGTCATCAACACCTCCAAGGAGATGATGGCCTTCAGCGACTTCCCGCCGCCGGCCCACTTCCCCAACAACATGCACCACTCCGAGGTGCTGCTCTACCTGCGACTCTACGCACGGTCCTTCGGATTGCTGCAGCATATCCGCTTCCAGGTGGATAAGCCACTAACTTGACACGGGGAATTAGTGGGGAAAATGAAGATAGGGATAATAAGGGAATTTTTATTTTGTTAAACAAATTATGGCCGCAATCTTTGTTAAAACACATTCATTGCAAAATCTAGTTCTAGAGTATATTTTACTCTATTTTAAGTGGGACCAAATAGACCCAGTTTTAGAGTACCGGTAGGCTAATATTTACACTTGGAAGAGAGTAAAATAAAGAACTGGGGATAAAAAGTCACTCAAGGGTTGAGGAATGAACTCACGACCTTCAGTCAAACTGTTTGGTTCCACTCTAAACAGAGTCAATTTTACTTCATAGAGTCAAATTTACGCTACAGAATTTACTGTGTATGCACACATTTGAATGACCTAAAATTGCCAGGTTATTCCCATAGAAAGTGTTCAAGTTTCTAAACTCTCCCAATTGAACATCTCATGGCAAATTTAAATACTTTCTAAGACATGAATTGCCATTGATGGCTATAAGTCAAGTGTCCATTATTTTACCTGGCATAGCAGTTAATGAGTTTCTAACAAAGTCTCAATTGTGTCCATTCAGACCACTGTGGTGGGTGTAAGGCAGACACCTGACTTTGCTGCCACCGGTCGTTGGGAGGTGGAGACAGAGCGCCACGCCGGCCGGCGGGAGAGTCACGTTTTCGACGCCGTGATGGTCTGCGCGGGACACTACACTTCGCCACACCTGCCACTAAGTGACTTTCCAGGTACCGTACAAACACGACATCCTTCTATGCTAGCGCTGTGATCCCATCTATTGCACCCGGTTTACAGGATTTAATTACAGTATGTTCAGTTTTAGTTTTCACAAATTGTGTTTCTAGTCTATTTAGGTCAGTGAAAAGTGTCTATATATGACAAACAGACACAAAGATATAGGAAAATCAACAACAAAAGTGGGACTTAGCTGGGTTGCCCATGTGGGTTTTAGCTAGGGCCTATATGAGGCCCAACTTCCACATGGGGCCACCATGAACTCCCTGGCCAAAATGGTCTGGGGCCCAGCTGGGCAGCCCAGATGGGTCTCATTCACCAGCCCATATCCAACCCACATGAGCCTTACATGGGTGTGTTGGCAGGGAAGGAATAAACTCACAAATGCCCCTCGGGAGGTCCAAGAGTCCAGGAAGAGACTTACTGAAATTAAAGTCAGCCAGACCTAAAGCATCTATTGTGTTTTGTCTCAGGCATAGAGAGCTTTGAAGGCAAATATTTCCACACTTGGGAATACCGCAGACCCGAGGGTCTACAAGGGAAACGGGTGGTGGTGGTCGGGATGGGAAACTCCGGAAGCGACATCGCCGTGGACATCAGTCGAGTTGCCGAGAAGGTAACGCTATCCCCAGACGTCAGTGAAGAACCTACCAGTATCTTTCACCTGTCTTGTTTAAGGTGTACCTCAGCACCAGGAGCGGAGCATGGGTGCTGAACCGCGTGGGTCTCGGCGGCCTCCCACGAGACCTCTTTGGGAACTCCCGGATGCATGCCTTGAAGATGAAGCTGTTTCCTTCATGGGTCAACCAGATGATGGAGAAGGAGCTCAATCGGACCTTTGATCACCAACTATATGGGATCAGACCAAAACACGCGTAAGGCGACCATTTGAAAAAAATGACAACATCAATTTCAGCTAAAAAGTGAACTACAATATGGTGAGGGATGACGATAATGGCAATGATTTTTAGACTAACTGACTACTGTACTATGCTGTGTTGTGTTGTTGTCAGCTTTTTTTCTCAGGTGCCTGTGGTAAATGACGACCTGCCGGCACGCATCATCTCAGGACGTGTGCAGATTAAACCCAACCTCAAATGCTTCACCGCTTCTGACGCCATTTTTGATGATGGTTCCGTGATACATGAGGTGAGTGTGTTTGTGGCTGTTTGAAATCGCTACCTATAGCCACTAGTTTACTGAAGTGAAATTAGGCTTCCTGCAAGTATATCAGCTTTGTTTGGTGATGTGCCGGTGGACCTCTTCGTTTGTGCGGCAGGTGGACGTAGTGGTGTTCGCCACAGGCTACGGCTGCAGCTTCCCCTTCCTGCCTCCCGACCTGCAGGGCAAGTGCGGCCCAGGCCCCCAACACCGCCTCTACCGACACGTGCTTGCGCTTGGCCTAGCCCTGCCCACGCTGGTCGTGATTGGCTTGATCGACGGCCTGGGCGCCATCAACCTCATGGCAGAGTTGCAGGCTCGCTGGGCCACACGAGTTTTTAAAGGTTCATTACTTCCATCCGGCTGTCTAGCTAGCTAGATCGCTAGTGTCTAGCTAGCTTACTAGCTAGCTAGTGTTAGAGTATACAATAGTAAGTATTGTACTCTTTGCGTGTTCAATTAACTGAATGGTGAGATCCTTTGCAAAGGTATCAAAAGCTTTTGATGACAACAATTGAACTCTCTCAAACAGCGGTCTTGTTCAGATTGTGTGTCCTCTACTCCGGCACATCATTATTTATTGAAAAGTGGGTGAATATGAAAAGTCTCCTCCCATCAGCCCACAGTACATTTGTTTACAACTCAGTGAATACAAGAAAATCCCCCCTTCTGTTCCCATAGGTATAAATCAGATTAGAGAAAAACAATAATCAGCCTGTGCCTCCCTTCCGACCGGCTGAGACCGGTCCTAGACTCCCTTCAAGATAGCAAATGTAAAAACCCGTTGCCCTTCTTCTGAGAGTGAGACAGATAATACAATTCTATTCATTGAGCCATACTGCTATAACTAAATCCAAAACGGCTAAAATATAAATTGAAACTGAAAAACAATGTTAATAACTCATCACTAGCTAGCTAACTACTGCCTAGTTAGTACATATCTATCTGGCTAGCAGGCTAGCAAGCTAGCCATCTAGACTAAATAAAGAGGTAGCCTACTCAAGGCAAAAACTTTATTTGCAATATGTTCTAAGTGCCCCCACAAGTAAGCCATGAACACAGCATTGTGAGAAATATTGTATTATGTGACCAAACCCATAAAACAGGTGAGTCGTGCTGTTCGCAACGCGAACCTGAGGGCACTTTGACGTTAATAACAATCAACAACAGAAGGGGTAGAATTGACAAAATGGCTGCGTCCTTATGTATGACAACAGGTGGATTCATATACTTATGCCAACATTTACTTGTTCCAAATGTCATTTAGTCATCAGTCTATCTAGCAATGTCAATGTCAATGAGCAATGTCAAACTTTACGGCTTTTTGCTTCTACAGACAGTAGCCTGCGGAGTCACTGACTCTTACACAACCAATCTAACTAAATACACATACCCAACCAACTGCAATGCAAATCCGGGATGTGGAGAAAGAAAAAATATATTTATTTACTTTTACCTTCAGACACATTTACACTTATTAAAACTAGGGGTGTCAAAATGAGTGCATTCATTTTGAGTTAATTTATTGTTCCTTTAACGCCACTAATTGTTTTAACGTGCGATTAATGACCGCCCCTTACTTGGGGGAATTCCAGTTGCAACGCAGCAGACACATCCACGTCAACATTGAGCAGTAATAAATGTATTAATAATGCATATATTTGTGGAGACTGCGGTCAAGTTGTAATTTACAATTTTAAAAATGTTCAGAATTTGACAGGTTGCTGCATGTTAAAGATTAGATCGCTCTTAATATGAAAAGAAAAATGCACAGAGCTGTCACCAACATCTTACAAATGCAATTATGACATCTTGTGGCAGTAAAATTACCTCAATACAAATCAATATCACACTCTTTTTTTTTTTCTTTTTTTTTTACAATGCAGTACATTCTTTAAATGTTAACTAAATTTTATGAATTATGAAATTACTGTATCAAAGACTAAAAGATACGGCAATATTTCTATTAGCATTAACATTTGTTTCCACTTTTATGTTAACAAGAGTATGAAAACAGAAAAAAATATTGTACATTTGAAAGTTATCAAATTTATGATAAATCGTAAGTTAACTATTGAAGTCATGTGATTACTTACCATTAAAAAAAAAATTTATCGCCTGACACCCCTAATTAAAACACATTAATTTAAAAACGCACTGCATACCTTAACATCTTTCAGCATAGTCTTGTTCCGCTATCAGTGCACCAAAGATACACCATGACAACAATTTAACCTGACCCTACACCTGGTAGAATGACCAACAAACGGGCCTGTTATCTATAAACTCACAACAATAAGTAAACCTGGTCATTCCCACCATGAGTTAGAAACTCAACTGCTCATTTCAGCCTCATCTGCAGATCAATGAAATCTGTTCATCTCAAACATTCAACCTCAGCGTGGTGTGCAGTGTACACCCTGTTTGTAACGAAGGAAGCCCGAGGAAAGAATTCCAAGTGACAAAAAAAGTGACAGACACTTGGCTGGAACTGGGTCTTGTATTTTGGCTCCCATTCCTTTCAAACTCTGTGAATTAACTCATAAGCTTAACGCTGGACTCCTGTTGGTTTCACCAGGAGAGCAATGGAAATTATTAACCGTTTGTACCCACTCATCCTCCTATAAACTTGATGACCCGGCCACAAATCACTCGGGGCGACCCAAGCTTTATTATAAGACCCGTTTTTGAACATCTGGAACTGCCACAAGGAAAGTCGCAACATTACCTTATCTGACCCTGGTGATACTAACAAAGCATTTGTTGTTCTTGGGCACCACCAAGAGGACAGTACCCCAAACTGCATACGTGTGATCTTATTAGTCCAGCCAGTTCTTTGCTTAATTTAAACATTCATACCATTACTTACAGGATAATTTCCAGAAAAGTTTAATTTTGCTGTCACTTGATATATTGAGAGACAGCCTTTCACCAAGACCTCAGTGCTGCCCAGCATATTGTCACCTCAAGTGGTGGTATGACTGAGAAAAAAATGCTATCTAGTGAGTTGACCATCTACCCATCCACTGTTTTTACTTTTGTGTCCTGGTGCAGGTTTGATACGTCTTCCCTCACAGGAGGCCATGATGAAGGATATAGAAAGAGAAAGTGCAACCAGGCGCAAATGGTATGCCACTGTTGTTTAAATTTGTGTCTACTTTTTATTTTATTTTAAGTTTGTCATTGATAATAAATCTGCCATTCTCTAATAAAACGAATCTAAAAATTTTAAATGCATATGTATTGATAAAAGTTTAATATATTATTGAGAATAATTTGAATAACCAATTTCAATCGTTTTTTTTTTAATTAAATGTATAAGTAATATATTAAATGTATATAAAATAAATCAACCATTTTTTTAAATTGACAATTAATATAAGTTTTCTTATTACTTATTTTATATTTTCATTAAATTAAGCAACCAATTATTTAATTATTAAAGTTTAAAATGTTAGTTATGTAACTTTTTATTTTACTATTTATTTACAATGAATAGTTTTTTTTTTTTTTTTTACAAATTGCAAGTTATATTGGAGTTTAAAAAATTATTTTTTTTATTGTGCTATTCACAGTACATTAGTTAAAATAGTTATTTAATCAAATTTGATTGAAATGTATACAATAATTTGTCACCATTTTTATAGTAAATTAACCAATTATTTAGATTAATTTAAAAAAATTACACTGATGCTGCAGTTACGCTTTGGGCCAGAGGTGGCAGTCGCGAGTATAAAAAAAAGTGACAAACTGCACAAAGATCCTTTAATAACTATATTTTTATTTTCTGGTAACCCATTTTAGGAAGTAAAGCGACCCATGTGAGGAATAAGCAGTTCATATGATGGATGGATGGATATATGGATGGATGGGTGGATGATCTAAATGAAAGACAAATACGCCAGGACTTTTGCTAATGATTGATTTGCTCTCAAGTTTTCCTTTGTCTGCAGTTTCACCAATGCTGAGAAGAACCAGCTCCAGGTGGACGTCTTCCCATACAGAGACTCCCTAGCCATGCAGGCAGGGGTTCGACCCAACATCTTGCGACTCTTCTTGAGCGACCCCAAGTTGGCGTGGCGGGTGTTGCTGGGCCCGTGCACCCCGTATCAGTACCGGCTGATCGGACCGGGCAAGTGGGACGGAGCCCGCCAGGCCATCCTCACCCAGTGGGAGCGTGTGCAGCAGCCTTTCCAAAGCCGGCGAGCCGAACCGGAAGCACCAACGAAAATGTCTTATGGGCTCATTGGGCTTTTGTCAGGCACTGCCATCCTGACTTTTTGTTTCTACAAGAATCATCATCATTATCTGTCCTCTTTCTTCTCTTAGAACAATGTTACATGTTTTTAGGGCTCATTCGAATCTTTTTTAATGTATTCACATAGGCAACATCGTCCTTTTTTTTTGGGGGGGGGGGGGTCACACATGTTCTTCTAATTTTAGAAGACATAGACATAACACTGACAGATTTGTATTATATGAAATAAAAATAAAACGGTGGATGCAAAAGTCTACACACAACTGTTTGAATGTCAGTTTTTTGTGGAATAAAATCTGACCAAGAGAAGTTAATTTAATTATTCATACATTCGTTAAGGTAAGCTACAACCTGTACAACTAAGTGTGCACACCCTCTTGCAAATAGGGATGTAGTTAAGTTCACTATTAACCAATCCCATTCAAACCCATGTATGTTACCGGTAGATTGTTATACAATATTGAGGAAACAAAATCTGGTCATCCAAACTCAGCAAAATATTATTTTTATACGGCTCTATCAATTTATTATATTATATTTAAATTAGGGGTGGGAATCTTTGACTATCTCACGATTCGATTCAATTCCGATTTTTGGGTTTGCGTTTCGATTCAGAATCGATTTTTTATTCCAAACGATTTGATTGACAATGATTTCTGCTTCAGTTTATAGATGTGCAAAGAATCGTCATGATCTACTCCAGTCTGACTTGATAATGCTAATTAGCATGTTACTCGCAGCATTTTTATCACTCATACAAAACGCTTCAGGAATGTATACAGAGAAGCATGTTAACATTACTCACCGGCATATACTCTTCCTACGCTGCAAAAAAAACAAAAAACTTTTATTGAAATAACTTGATCGTGACTTTTTACTTCTACTCTCTAATGTGGCTACAATTTAACAGTGTATCAGAAAGCGTGGAACCACACTGCCCCTTAGAGGCCAAATTGTGTATAACATGAACAGCGCGCTCAATAAAGGGCAAGACAGTATAAAATAATTTAAATAAAATTGATTTTGAATTGTACTAAATGAGAATCACGATTCTTGTGAAAACCAAATTTTTGGCACACCCCTAATTTAAATGTTGTTTAATATATATTTAATTAAAACAATACTGCTTATATTATATTATCATTTTAATTGCAATATGATTGTGGCATTTTCATAGTCGTAATTACTAATTGTATTTGATAATAATCTGTATAAAAAAAATACAACTAAAAAAGTTATTTTGTTGCAGAAGCCCATATGAAACTTATAGAAGTGTACCTAATGTAGAATCCAGCGCGAGAGACCAACTTGTTTGTTTTTCCAGCAGATCACGCTGCCAGATGAGTTCAGGGGTCAGAGTCGAGTGCGGGAGACTCCAGTACTCCGCCCACTTCCATGCGCCGCTGCGAGCAGACGACAAAACAAAAATACAAGTCACTCCCTTCGTCTTGAGTGCAAAGCGGGTAAGAGATAACGTCAATGTCGTCTGTTTTTGTTGCCGTGTCATATTTTGTGGTACTTTCTGGTAGCCACAAAAGACGAGTTTACTCAAGTTTGCTGCGTTCACTTGCAGTCTCTACCTTTGGAGATTCCAGATTCCTGATTATCGAGTTTATGTTGTTGTGTGAAGCGTGTTGTTTCTGAAGTCTGACTCAGGCTGCTGCGTGCTCATATAGACGTTTGCGTGGGGGACGTGCGTGTGTTTTGCATGGATCACGTACACTTTGAATGCTTCGTTAAATTCGCTCTTTGTCGTAGGGACACGTTTTTAAAGAGCACATTTGTTGCTGGGCAGCGTTCAACAAAGTAGCAGAGGTGGCAAAAGTACTCACACTGTGTACACAAGTGGAAACACAGATAATTGTGTTTAAAAACAAAGTCAAAGTAAAAAAGAAATAATTACTGATTTGAGGTCTACCCGTTTTGATAACTTGATAAAATGAGAGGAAACTGCACGCGATACTCTGCACATACTTTGTATTTACGTCTTTTTACGTTTTGTCATCATCTGCAGGGGCTTGAAATTGAAATATCAAGCCTATTTTGACTAAGGAGCACAAAAATGAAGTGTCTTCAGAAAAATAAATATTCAAGTATGACGACTCAAGTATAGGCTGGTGATGAAATATTTGTACTTAGTTACATCCTGTGCCATCTGAGTTTGAGTTTGAATTGTAATATAAATCAAATTTCTTAATTATTATATTGAGTGCAAAAATATTTTTGCGCCCATGTCAAATTTTACAATAGAATGAGAATTGTTTTTGCAAACAAACCACTTTGAGTCGTAACTCAAATTAAAGGTCATGATGAGGACTTCCCATTGTGATGACTGAAAAACTGTTTATGCATGTTTTTGACAAAAAAAAATTGAATTTCCGCAGCTTCAATATGCCTCGTCGTGTGGCCGTGATCGGAGGAGGTAGCTCGGGCCTGGCCTGCATCAAGTGCTGCCTGGATGAGGGTCTGGAGCCCGTCTGTTTTGAAAGCAGCGACGACATCGGGGGACTGTGGAGGTTCAAGGTGGGTTGAATGCAGTGATGGGAAGTAACGAAGTACAACCACAATCTAACTCTTGTCACAAGAAAACTAACCCAATTTTTTTCCCCCATACTTGTGCTAGAGGGAAAAAAAGAAACTATTACAATTCCTGAGTATTAAAGCTTTGTAGCAGCAGCTAATTAAATTCTGTGGAATTACATTTTACCATTATTTGATTACGAAAAGGACTTGAAAAGACTAAAAACAATTGAGCAAACGATTACAAAATGTACACAAAAAAGTAAACATAACCAGCTTAAGAACACTGTTCCTTGGATAAACACCATCATCATTAAACATCATTAAACTTGTGAAAGAACGTGACTAAACCCTAAAATTAGCAATTAAACCAAAATCAACCCATGACAGACGATGTTTCACCATGTTGAGAAATAAAGTAGTCAGATCTTTAAGAAAACCAAAAGCTAAGTTATTTCTCATCGTAAGTGAAAAATAAAAAGTAAATACTAATAATATAATACTAAAGTGTATAACAGCTCTAAAACAATGTCAACATGAAACCATGCCTTGCTTAACTGTCAATCAAATACAACTACGACGACTTGAAAAATGGATGCTAATTTGTCTAGCATTTCTCTTATGACTACACATCCTTTCATGTTTGAGCCACGAAAATATATCTGATAAAAGCCTTTGTTGGCTGAAAAAGAGAAATGCTAATATGATGCTGCAGTTAGTATGCTAACATCGAGCAAGATAGTAAGCTAACCCGAATAGAAAAAACGCTGGCGCAGACTGATAAAGATTTAACTTTAACCTTTATGGTCAGGTAGTATTGTGAAAGACAATAGTTAAACTGATGCTAGAACTTAGAAGCACTGAGGCAATTAGATAAGGATTATACATTGTGCACTCTGGTGAGGTACTGAAACGCAAACATGCTAACAGTTGGTTTGTTATGAAATAGCAAGGTAGCGCATTGAGGCAGAATGATTTAACACTGTGGCCTTTGGTCTGGTACTTTCCCCCCCAGTGATTAGCTCAGTGTTATCATTAATGCTAATTTATCATTTTTAGTCAGTTCACAAAGCTATGCGAACAATTATGATAGCATAAAAGCCAGAGTCAAAGCTTAAAAAAAATGTCATTGTGTTATCAATCATAAATAATTGACATACAAATATCATTTTTACTTTTGCACTTAAGTACATTTCAGTCTGTACTTTTTTTACTTTTACTTAAAAACGGTTGAAAAAAAACAATCATTGATTATTCCAAAATAATTTTCTACAGAAGTTTCTGCACATCTTAAATACAGAAAGTGAGAGTTTTTCTGATTCTTCTCGTGACGTCCATTTTTCAACGTGTGGTCGTCATTGCAGGAGAACCCTGAGCCGAACCGGGCCAGCATCTACCACTCCGTCATCATCAACACCTCCAAAGAGATGATGTGCTACAGTGACTTCCCCATCCCGGCCCACTTCCCCAACTACATGCACAACACCCTCATCATGGACTACTTCCGCATGTACGCCGAGCAGTTCAAGCTCCGCAAGCACATTCGCTTCAATGTAAGCACAAATTCATTAAAACGTCAGTCAGAGAAGACCTCCGCCAAGGCCAAACAACTTGCAGTTGTTACGCTTCCTGTAAAAGCTGTTTTTTTTTTAATTCCGTGATTTTTTTCTGCTTTTTCCCCATCAGTGTTGCTGTTATGTATAAGCGACGTCCGACACAATAGCAGTATTAAACAGGAAATGACTACTATAATGTTACGCACCAGTCATTCCGTCTCTTTTTTTTTAATTTATACCCTCAGACCAAAGTCCTGCAGGTTAAGCAGAGGGCTGATTTTTCCCGTTCCGGCCAGTGGGACGTGGAGACGGAAAACCAGGAGGGCAAAAAGTGTAAACACATCTTTGACGCTGTGATGGTCTGCATCGGACACCACTGCCACCCCAACCTGCCTCTCCAGGACTTCCCAGGTACCAGGTTTAAAGCAAGGTGGGAAGGGGGAAAGGGGGTGTGTGTTAAGAAAGCGTTCACAGTGCTCTGTAGTTTATTTAATTATATAACCCTCAAAGAGATTCAAATGGCTTTACCGTTCCCAAAAATCAATGACATCCCTTGGTCTAGAGCAGGGGTGCTCAAGTTCGGTCCTCGAGAGCCCCTATCCAGCCTGTTTTCCATGTTTCCCTCCTGCAGCACATCTGAATCTAATGATCAGCTAATCAGCAAGAAGCCTGATAACAATCCCGATCATGAATCAGGTGTGTTAGTGGAGAGAAACATGGAAAACAGGCTGGATAGGGGCTCTCGAGGACCGAACTTGAGCACCCCTGGTTTAGAGTCCATTTATTTTTATTCTAATAAGTTTGTCAAAAATTATCAAAATTAAACTTCATGTTGTCATTATGGGGCATTGTGTGAAGAATTTGTAACTAACGTGGAAAAGTAGAAGTGCTGTGAATACTCTGCGGTTGCACAATTAGAATTTCAAATGAATAAAGTTTGAATTTGAAACCCAGATTTTTGTACAAAGATATTTTGTGAAAAAATAAATAAATAAATTAGTTTAAAAAAAATCAAACCAAAATGTTCGATAAAAATACGCCTCAAAGGTGCAATACTTTGAATTGTAAACCAACATTTTATAGAAAAAAAGGCCTTAAAAGTCAGTTAGAATTTTGCAACACAATTTTCTACACACCCAAATAAAAGGCAAAAATGTACCTACAAATAAAAAATAAATACATAGGAAACCAGATTTTTCTGGGAAAATATGCCTTGGAAGTCAAACCACTGGAGATTTAAGACAACATAGTTAAGTTAAAATATGCTTCAAAAGAAACAATTTCAATTACTGTATTTTTTAAATTAAATTTGCACACCCAAAACATGTCATTATGTGGGAAAAAGTCATTTTTACACATTGATTTTATACATTGGATTGAATAAAACTAAGTGTAGTATGTGTCCAGGAACTTTTTTCCCACTTTTGTTTTTTATTTTTAATAAACTTGGAAAAAAAAACTTTTCATATTGTCATTAAGGCTGTTGTGTGTAGAATGTTGAGGAAAAAAATGATTGAAAATTTTGAATAAATCTGTCACATAACAAAATGTGTAGAATGTGAAGCCCTGGGCATACTTTCCAGATGTGCTGTACAATGCAATTCTAACACAAAGACCTTTTGTAGGAATCAACTTTTGTGTCCTTATGTAACTCATGATCAAGGACTCACTGATTACTTCTTTTATCTTGAACCCTCACCTCGTTCGAACTTCCACTGTGGGCATATTCAGGGATCAAAGTGTTTCTTTCCGTATTAATGATTCACGTCGGTTGCTGTTTTGTTCGAACCAGGCCTGGACACGTTCCAGGGAAAGTACTTCCACAGTCGCGACTACAAGACACCGGAGGAGTGGCGGAACAAGAAAGTGGTGGTTGTCGGCATCGGGAACTCCGGAGGTGACATTGCTGTAGAGCTCAGCAGGGTCACCAAGCAGGTAAAAAGAAATAGACACATGATGTGGTATGCTTTGGATCATGGCCTCACTTTTTGTTCCCTCCTTTCAGCTTTACCTGAGCACCCGGAGGGGGGCTTGGGTGTTGAACAGAGTTGGGAACAACGGCGTGCCTCTGGACTTGGCTGTCAACAGACTGATTTTGCTGCTCCGCAACCTGCTTCCGTTCGGACTGATCTGCGGCCTGGCAGAAAGCCGACTCAACCAGCGCTTTAATCACAGACTGTACAGCTTGAAGCCCAGGCACAGGTACACCAACGTATTTGAGTGATGGCCGACTCAAGGGGGTCAAGGAATATTTTTGATTTTTTAAATGATCAACACGTCTGGTGTAAGATGCTCCAAGTACTGCACTTCACTTTGTGTGTATTCTACATCTATATATAATATATGTCTATATTCGGGGTGTGCCAAAAAATTCATTCTCATAAGAATCGCAATTTTCATTTAGTACGATTCAGAATCGATTTTAAATGTCCCAAAATCGATTTTATTTAAATAATTTTATACTGTCTTGCCTTTGTCTGTGTGTGCCTTTATTTGGAGCGCTGTTCATGTTGTACCCGATTTGGCCACTTATGGGGCAGTGTGGTTCCACGCGGTCTAATACACTGTTAAGTTGTAGCCACATTAGAGAGTAGAAGGAAAAAGCCACGATCAAGTTATTCCAATAAAAGGTTTTTTTTCAGCGTGGAGACGTTCTTTTGAGTGATAAAAGTGCCGCGACTAGCGCGCTAATTAGCATTAGCGAGTCAGACTGGAGTAGATCATTACAATTCCTTGCCCATCTATAGATTGAAGCAAAAATCATTGTCAATCAAATCATTTCGAATAGAAAAATCATTCTTAATCGAATCGCATGCCCAAAAATCGGAATCGAATCGAATCGTGAGACATTCAAAGATTCCCACCCCTAGTCTATATGGAATGCCTAATATACGAATATCTAAATACAGGTTGTTCAGCCAGCATCCCACCGTAAACGACGAGCTTCCCAACCGTATCCTGTCGGGGACGGTGCAGGTGAAGCCCAACATTAAACGATTTGAAGACTCCGCGGTGGAATTTGACGACGGCAGCATTGTGGAGGATGTAGGCCTGGTGGTAGGTCATCCACAACATCATCTTTATAATCATCATTTTGGCACAAATGCACCTTGTTTTATTTTTGTTTTCAGGTTTTTGCCACAGGTTACAGGTTTTCCTTCCCCTTCCTGGCCCCGCATGTGATCTCCGTGACGGACAACAAGGCGTCTTTATACAAGTATGTGTTCCCTCCGGAGCTGGAGCGCCACACCCTGGCCATCATTGGACTGGTGCAGCCTCTGGGGGCCATCATGCCTATCTCTGAGATTCAGGCCAGGTGGGCCACTAGGGTCTTCAAAGGTAGGAATCAATTTGTGTTGTGGTGAGAATACATCAAAATGGGTTGAGTTGTGCTATGCTACGTTTACGCTAATATGTTCCTGGGCAAATGCAGGCTATACTGTCGCTCAGAAAATGTTTGACAAAATGTCCCAAAATAATTCACTAATCTGTTGCTTGGAAGAAAAAAAAAAGGCTGCCGGGGGGGGGGGGGGGGGAGTAAAATAAATACATAAATAATAATTTTAAAAAGGCAAACATCGTTCAAATTAAATGTGGTTAAACTCTTGACTGACTTGAGATCTTGGGTACTCGTAAGGTAAAATAAAAACACGAGTGGCAATAACAAAGTAAATTGAACCAGAGAGTATTTGTGTTATCTACGAAAGAGGATTAGGGCGAGTGAAGAGAAAAAAAAGTTTGGCATGATTCTCAGAATTTTTTATTCAGAAGTCTGAGAATAAAGTCAGAATTCTCACTTTAAAGTGAGAATCCTGACAATAAAGTGATAATCCTGCCAAACTTTTTTTTCTCTCTTCACTGGCCCTAATCCTCTTCCGTAGGTATCTAATTGACAGCAAAAATTCATTTGTACTTTTTATTTTTGTACATAAGAATGCCAGTCTGTTGAATCAGTACCTCTACTTTTACCACAGTCCTTTTTAACTTAAGTATCCTTAATTTTACGTAAGTACACGGTATAACTACTTTTCCAGCATCTGTTAATATGTTGGGGGTAAAAAAGTTGAGACGTCATATTTTGTGGTGTCATCAGGCTGCATCAAGCTCCCTCCATTGGCTGACATGCTGGATGACATCACATGTAAGCAGGAGGTCATGGCTGACAGGTAATTCCATGATGACACAAAAAGTATATGGACACATGATTACACCAATAGGAATTGAACATTAGAGACAACGTGAAGCCAACATAGTGGTACCTTGACTTAAGAGTGCCAACATTTGACTTACAAGCAAGCTTCTTATATGCCACCACTTGAGTGAAATGAAAAAAAAAATGCAACAATTAAGGAACTGCTATGCCCTCGTGTATGGGCAAGGAGAGCCACGGTTGTGATATAAACACTAAGACGTTTACCTTGTATTTTCCAGATATGTGAGCAGTCAGAGACACACCATCCAGGTGGACTACGCGAACTACATGGATGAGATTGCGACGGCGGTTGGCGTGAGGCCCAACATCCTGCGGCTGCTGCTGACCGATCCGAGGCTTGGCCTCAACTTGCTTTTCGGCCCCATCAGCCCGTACCAGTACCGTCTGCGGGGACCCGGCAAATGGGCCGGAGCCCGTCAAGCCATACTGACACAGTGGGACCGGGTTGCCCTGCCCATGCAGACCCGACCGTGCGACCAAGACAAAGCCAAACGCTCTCTGAAGTGGCCGATCGTAGTGTTGACCACCGTGGGCGTTGCCGCGTATGTGAATAGAAGAAGCCTGGCTGACTTACTACAAGACCCTTCCACACTTTTCGATTGGGTCAAGGTGCGCCTACCTGCAATTGGACACTGAAATGAATATAAGTGGTGGCATTGGCAACACATTTAAATCATATTTAATGCAGCTGGTAAAAAGCAGATAATGACTGAAAAGTTGACCATGTTCAATGAAACCAGTTAATCATATTCACTGTGTTCTTTATTAGCTTTTGCACATGTATATTTTGATGAAGGGACTAAGTATAAAATTGCAAATGAATTATCTGACCAGCAGAGAGTATCAAAATGCACGCAGATCCATAAAAAAATGAATGTACTGTATTTTAATTGATCTATGAAAAGGCAGCTCTTTTAATAATAACCTTAATTTCAGATGATATTGTCAACATAATAAAGTCTTACAACTGTGAAGTTATCTGTGTGTTATCCGTATGCACTTTTGTAGAGGTTGACGTTGAAAATGTTGTAAAAGTGTGATGATGGTGAAATAGTGCCACCTACAGAGTCGGCAAGAATACAACAACTGGCGCAGGGATTGGGGAGAGAGAAAAAGCGCCACGACGCTGCGTGTGACCCATTCGGCACAAACTATGGAGCTTTAAAACAATTTTTTTAATGAAATAATAAACGTATGTATTTGTTACAGGCATCATATATATACATTAACGTGAATTTATATTTAATAAAATATATATTTAATTAACTATATCCGACTGGCGGCTGGCGAACGCCGGTAGAACCCGGAAGAAGATCCGCCCCGCGTGATTCGCTCACATTCAGGTTGCCAGGTTTATACAATTTGCGCGGAGGTCGTCCTGGAATAAGGATATTAACACATTAACATAATGGTCGGTCATCGGCAGCCACTGCACAACACCGTCTCCAGGCAGAGGAGCAGCTTCAGTGACACTGTCAGGCTGCTGTCACTGTCACTGTTCTGCTCCACTGAGAGACTGGGGAAGTCCTCCCTCCCCCACGCCATGCGGCTTTTTGATTCCACCTTGGCAGGGAGAATCTCATTACCTCAACTCCTCAGCATTTTACCATCACCACCTTGGAATTATGACTTTTATTTTTGTATGGAAAAAAAAACGTTAAAAAAATAATAAACCACGCACGAAAGTATGACATTTACCAAACCTTGGTAAATGTCATACCTTTGTGTGTGTGTGTGTGTGTTTTCTTTTTCTTTTTTCGTACTTATACTTTTTTGCCGCACTAGAATAAAGTGTAATTGCACATCCATTACAGTAGATGGCAGTGGTGCTATTTATTTAATTCCAGGCAAATTTATGCAAGTTTTTTATTTTACAGACTAAAAACTATGTTATACTATTTAAGGTCATGTGTAGTGTTGGGGGGGGGGGGCTACTTGTTTTCTTGTTTCCTAGGGGTGTAACAGAATAAAAATTTTTAAAAGCACTGGGAAAAGCTTATGATCCAAAACACAGTCAAATTAAAGGGTGGCTTTTTACCCGTTTTTCATGAAAGCTTACCAGGGGTCACCAACTCCAGTCCTTGATGGCCCCAATCCTGCATGTTTTAGATGCTTCCAACACACCTCATTTAAATGATGAGGTCACCAGCAAGCTCTGCAGAACCCCGGTAACGATCCTGATCATTCAAATCGAGTGTGTTGGAGGAGGGAAAGCATCTACATGCAGGATATGTGGGCACTCAAGACCCAGTCTGGTGTTGGTGACCCCTGACATAAACCCAAAATATAATACACAAATGGTCTGTTTTACAAAAAAATGCCTAAATTGACGAAATCGGGAATAACCCTAAAAACAAATTATGCATTGACAGCATTTGTAATATTAAAATGCCGCTAATAATAAACAGTTGGAAAAAGGGTTCAAAGAGAGAGAGAGTAGGTGAGGGACACGATGACTTAAATCTGGCAACCCCAGAGCCTCCATCTTTGATTGTGCGACGGGCCGCGGCGAGTGCGGGGCCTCACTGCTCACTCACCTTAGCACAACGCTCTTGCTCACCGATAAACGGGCGTGGAGGGACCCAAAGAGTTCACCGGACGACACCGTACCGGTTTCCCCCGAGCGAAGCCACGAGGACAATTTGACCAGCGGACGTGGACTCGGACGCCGTCGCAACCGACGAGCCGAGCTAGCTAACTAGCCGGAGCGGGGCTAGCCATCTTTTTGTAATCCGCCGGCGAGACACTCGAAACTCCCCCCCGCCGCCGCGAGCCTTAAAAGCGAGGATTCTGACCCAAAAAGTAACAAAGACAAAAGGAAACACCGGCACTGGCAGGTAAGACCGCCGCGGCCGCTTAAAAAATGACAAGTTATTCCCCCCGTAAGTGTTAGCTCGACGCTATTAGCACGCTTTCGGCCACTGTTAGGGGCGCAAAGAGGATGTGATGGCGACTCGTGAGAAACGAAACCACGTTCAACCATCCAACGGCGGCGGCCTGCTCTCAAATCAGATCGTTCTCTCTCACTTAACACTCAGTATCCACCAATTGCACGCATTTTCGCATTTACATTGATATCACGTCTGTTTTACATGCTACAACTCTGCCCACCCCCTTGGTTGTGATTTGAGCCGGGAGGGCCTTCGCCGTGCGCCGGTATGAGGCACCGAGCCGCACCGGTGGTCGGCCGGTGGCGGTGGCTAGGCTAGCTGTTGGGCTTCTGAACGCAACGAACACACATCCTTAATATTAGATCTTTTATTTCATGGTCGCCGCCATCTTATGGAGTCAATTCAATGTAACGGATTTCATTTGGAGCCGTCTGCCATGCAGGCGGATGACTTTGAAAGGGGAGAAAAGAACGTGTGGGGTAGGATGGGGAGGGTCCCGATCGATGTCACTTTGACAATGAGGGTTCATGGTAGTTGTACATGAGGAAAGACTCGCAGTTCTTACTGATTGATTGATTGGTCACTCAATTACTATAAAGCAACAAATGACAACCAGGGCCACACTCAAAATAAAAATGATACTATGTGAGATCAAAGTCAAAAAGCCATAAAAAGTTATATCCCCCAAATAAAAAGCTGTATTGTTAGGTGATTGTCGTAGCGTTGTGTGATGTAAGTAACATTGCGGGTGTGAATTCATGTAATGAGAATCAAATCAAAATAAGGATGTTAGAGTAGCGCTGATACAAGAACAAGACAAAATGTTACTAGAAAAAAGTAATGTGAGAATCAAGTCTTAATCTCACAAGGAAAAGGTTGAAATGCTGCAAGAATAAATGAGAAAGTCACAATGATACAAGTTGTAAAGATATGAGAATAAAGACATAATGTGAGAATGAAGTTTTAATGTTACAAGATAAGTCAGAATTGTAATCAATTACAGTGGGCCCTATTCAATGTGGATAGGAACTAGGCCAGCCAACGAATGGCAAATCCACTATTGACAGCCATTGAAATGCATTTGAAAATATATTTGTTTTTATAATCTTCAAAAATGCAGATAAACCTCCAATATGTGGTTTCCATGAAAACAGAGGTTCCCCCAACACAGAAAAAAATACAAAAAAGCAAATCATTTGTATTTTATTTTTCTTCATTTAAATTGTTTTTAGATGTCACATTACGGAAAATAGTTGAGTATATGTATGTATGTTTGTATATATATATATGTATGTATGTCTATATTTATAAAACTTCTTGAGCCCTCTTGTCTTGGTCTCATGTACAATTTCATGTCTTCCCGCGGCTCTTTTATTTTTACTCCATTAACAAGTTTAAATTTGAGGCAACAAATGGTCATCAACAACGAATGGGATATTTTAATATTTTCCTTGTCATCAAGTGTGATTTACCTGCCTGTGGCTGTAGTTGCTGTGCTCCATTTAATTCCTTTTGATACCCTGCTAAAAAAGTCAGCCAAGTCCCCTTTAATTATGATGATCAAGAAAAACGAATAGTGAAAGGTGGCATCATTGTGTCAACTGCATTCTGAATTTGGTGGAGCACATTGGCGTCTAACACCAGCCGATGCTAACACGGTTGTGAAGTCATAATTGCAGTAAATATAGTTGTATGTATGAAACTTAGCGCTTGGGAGTAACGGTGAGTGAGTGTGCCTAACTTGGGTGGGTGGACTCCGGCGGTGGGGATAGGAGGCAGGTTGGACGGGAGGTGGGTCTCAGTCCTGTTACTACGCCTCCTCGAGCCTCACGATCCATAAGTGAGTGACGGCGATCTAACGTTACATGCGGTATATCCCGTTGCGACACGTTTTTTTTTTCTTTTCAAATATATTTCTTTAAATAAATGTTCTTGAAAACTTCTTGGGTGGTGGCCAATTTACTTGGGTGGCCCGCCCAAGTATTAACATGGTGTGGGAAACACTGGACTATGTATTCTAGTTAAGTCATGATTGTAACATGACTGAGAATTGGAAACGGCGTAAGAAGGTTTTCCCCTCGGGGTCTAGGTTCAAATAAACTTGTCAAGTGCGTGACACACTTAAGTGAATGTCAACTTGTCGGAAAAGCCTTCATTTATTATTTGACGTAAGTGATGCCAACGACGCACACTGGTGCCGACCACTAAATAATAAATTACCTTTGTATATGTGTGACTTAGCCTCACAACTATTGTCTCTTCTCCCTGCAGCCACTTGGACACACTTAAAAAAAATAAAATAATCTTAGCTGATGTTGAAATTGTGGGGATGGTGTAATCTGCTTCAGATAGTAACATGAATTATGACCCTTTTGTTCTCTCACTACGTCTGTGTTCTCACTTTAATGGCTTATTATAGCACGCCAGGCAATTGTCTATTTATTTTTTATTTTTATCACAACCTGATTGTCATTTAAGAAGAAATAATTCTTCCTCCTCTTCTTAGGAGCTGGTTCTGGTGGCTAGGCCAAAGGACCAGACTCAATGAGTTTCCAGCGAAATGTCCGAGAAGTCAGGGCAGAGCACCAAGGCAAAGGATGGCGGCAAAACAAAGTATGCGACCCTTAGCCTCTTCAACACCTACAAGGGCAAGTCTTTGGAAACCCAGAAGACTGCAGGTAGAACCTCACCTGTTCCACCTTTAAAAGTGTTGTGTTTCCACGCACCAGGCTCCTGATGAGACTTTTGTGTACTAAAATGGCCTCCTGTTTGTGTATCAGTCGCTGCCAGACATGGGCTGCAAAGCTTGGGTAAGGTTGCTGCCAGCCGGCGCATGCCCCCTCCGGCCAACTTGCCCAGTCTGAAAGCGGAGAACAAGGGCAACGACCCCAACGTTAACATCGTCCCCAAAGACGGAAGCGGCTGGGCATCAAAGACAGAGGCGGGAGACGAGAGGTAGTGTCTTCACTTTTCTTTTTAGACGCTACTTTAAAAGTTTGATTTTGGAACCGTTGCCCTTGATTTTGTGTACCCCAGGCAACAAGAGACACCCCCACCGCAACCCAAACCAGCAGTGGTCCCGCCTCAAGAGCCTCCCACAGCAGGGGTAAGCCGCTCCTGGGCGAATAGCAAGCAAACGCAGCTAGACGGTAAGAAATGCGTGCCAAACCATTACATTACATTTTCATATGTCCCCTTTAATAGTTTATTTTTATGCTACTGATAATGTGTTTTGTTTGGGGATAGGCGCTCCTCGCGTGAGCAGCCATTTCCACCAGGAATTCCCCAGCTTGCAGGCGGCCAGCGATGGGGAGAAAGATGGCCAGCAGGAAGAGGACGAGGAGCCGTACGGACCGGGGCCTAGTCTCAGACCTCAAAGTATGGATGCGCATTTAATAATACTACTACTGCTACTAATACTAGTTTAGATGTCATTAATTGATTGTTTGGAGTCACAGGCCGCCTAAAAAAAGAGTTTCCTTTGTCAGATGTCGGCAGTTGGCGGGAAGGTGGCGGGAGGAATTTGAACACCACGGCCAGCCCCTCTGAGTTGGACAACAGGCCCCCAGAGGAGGGAAGTGCCGTCCCCGATACCACCTCGCCACATGAGGGCACCGACGAGGCCGGCCGAAACGTAACCACTGACAGCCAGAGGGAGAAGAGGGACGGCAGGGACAACCTGCCGCCCTCGGGCCCCTCCCAGCCTAAACTTAATGGGGGCCAGCAGCCACCTGCAGGGGTGCCCTCCCACTTTGACCCCACGTTCAGGAGCATGATGCCACCTTATGTACGTCTGGTACAGCAACACTAAACATTTCTGCTCGTTTGTCTCATCGTTGTCATATTTTTCCTGTTTCAGATGTTTCACGCTTATCCTCAAGTGGCACAAGGCCCGAGACAAGCCAATGTCCGGTACTCAGTGGCACAAGATGGCGTCAGGTAGGTTCCCTCCTGAAAGGTGGTGTTCTCTATTTTTCATTTTTGTAACGACCATCTTGAAATCACTGTTTATTATTCCTCCGTATCCCTTGAAATGTGGGCGGTGCTTATGTATGATCATTTCAAGTGTTTCCAAGAGCCCGTTCATCACTGCGCTCAGTATTAATTTTGAACCAACCTTGAAGAGGGGTGACTTGTTATTGTTGACATGGTAACTAGAATGAATTACTGTCTTTCAGGGCTCCTCGCTTGGCACGACCGCAGCAGGCGCCCCCTCAAGCGTGGCTCCAGGATCCAGATCGACCTTCGATCGTTAGCGCCACGGAGCTCAAAGAGCTGGATAACTTGGACACCGATACTGATGAAGGCTGGGCAGGTCAGTAAAGCTGTTTGAATAAGTAGTTTACTCGCGTCGTGCCCTTTTTTAAATGTTTATCTTCTGTTCCAGGAGCTCAGATGGAGGTGGACTATACGGAGAAGCTGAACTTCAGTGATGACGAGGAGAACCAAGCTGCTAAGGAAAAAGGCGAAAATTGGCAAGTGTTTTGGAAGTGTTCCATCAAGTGCCTTTTGATTTACAGGGTGTTCATCGACACTCAAAAAAAAAACATCAAAGTTATTCACACATATCCAGAAAAATATGCCGGTCAGTCCAGCCGATTTGAAGACTTAAAGACTTTTTATTTTGAGAAAATTTGCTTTTTTAATGCATTTGTTAAATGGCAAAGCCACTATGTCTCCCCTTCATTTCACTTAACGTGTTTGTTTGTTTTTTCAGGGAGTGGATGGGCAAAGTGGTGCGTATGAGATCGCGCCCACCAGACGGTCAGGAGGGTTCTGAGGAGCATGGAGGCGGTAAAACATGGGTGGACAGTGTAGATCCCAGAGTGCCATTGCCCGGCAGTGCGGGACACTACAACAAAGCTGCTGCCCTGCAGGACTACCAGGTAGTAATGCATTATGCATGCTGAGAGGATGGAAAAGCGACATAGTATCATAATCAATCTCTGGTGTTGTATTTATTCCCTAGGGCGGCGCCCGCGCAGGTAGTGGCGGTGCTCCACGTGGCAGCAAACCGCCAACTGCCGCTGACGAGGACTCTGAGGCTTGGCGGCAGAAACGAAAGAAGTCGTCTGAAGTTTCTGAAGCGGTGGAACGCGCGAGGCGCAGGAGAGAGGAAGAGGAACGGAGAATGGAAGAGCAGCGCCTTGCCGCGTGCGCCGAAAAACTGAAACGGCTCAATGAAAAACATCGCCAGTTGACAGAAGATCAAGCCAGTTTGCCTCAGACCGCATGCGATGAGGTTCTAGCTCCAAAAGAGGAAGCACAGCTGGCTCCTGATAGCACATCGAGTCCTGCACCCTCAGTCACAGTTTTACAGCCGCAGGCCCCTGTCGTGCAAGCTCATCTACCCGAGATGGTTGACCGGGACGGGGCGGGGATCAAACTAGAGCAAGTCGAACCAAATGCAGAGAAAGAAGAAGAGGAGGAGGAGCAGGAGGAGGAGGCACCCCTACCTCATCGTCCCATCTCCCCTGTCCAGAGGCCTGCGGTCTTGACGCCTGAGCCTCCGACTGAAACAGAAAGCACCTTGGCAGCGGTTGAGCCGCTCGTCGACGAGAACAAAGCTGAACGGACAACAGTGCCTATCCGAGACTATTTCAACTTGGAGGACAACAGAGGTGAGGAAAAAAATGCTATAAATATTCGTGCAAGCCATCTAATGTGGACAAAGCATGGCAGCGCAAGGGCCCGTTCGTCACTGCTCACAGATTGCAGCAGAAATCATCACAATAAACCAGCCAGACCAAACATCATCACAGCTTTTATTTGAAGTGATATATATATATATATATTTCCATCTTTCTGTTTACAGTGGATGAAGCGATCCTGTCACTGCCTCATATGGACTCCCCCAGCGGTGAGGATGTAGCCATTGCACCCCCGCTGCTGGAGGGTGAGGCCGCCGCTGCTATGCGTCCATCCCTCACCTCCGGCTACTCCAAACAGTTTCAAAAATCCCTGCCACCTCGTTTCCTCAGACAACAGGTGAAATCAAATCTTCCGTCTCCTTCATGATCTTGAATGTCATTATGGAAGAAAATATTGCTAGATTGGGAAATGACAGTCAATACTTTATTGTTGTCTTTATTGGTCTAAAAGGAGCAAATGAAGCAGCAGCAGTGGCAACAGCAGCAGCAACAAGGTGGGGGCTCTGTGTCCCCATCGGGGAGTAGTGGAGTCCCAGCTACCCAACAGCCGCAGCAGCAACACCGCTCAATGTATCAACCCATCGGACCCCATCCCCAGCACTTGGCCTCCATGGGCTTTGACCCTCGCTGGATTATGATGCAGACCTACATGGACCCTCGCATGATGTCCGGGCGCCCTCCCATGGACATGCCCACCAACATTCACACTGGTAACTTTAACATTGTACTGCACTATACAATGTGTTAAATGGTGGACAGGCACTTAAGAGATCCAAGTATCTGTGTACACAATTCTATTTTCCTAAATCCCCTTTAATCAAACTGCTAAATTAATCTCTCCCTCCTCATCCTCTTCAGGGCGGATCCCCCCGAAGCAGATCGCACGCAGAGAGCCGGGAGACAACTCCAGCTCCAGTTCAGACTCATTTGACCACTTGACTCGACCCATCCGTGACCATGGCCTGCCGCCTGACTCAAGGATGGTGTGGGGGTCCGACCCGTACCCACCGTCGGAACCACTGCCGTCTGTAACGCCTCCTAAAGGGCGCGATGACAGCACGGAGCCAAGGTAACGAATGAAAATGACAGAATTTCTTTTTTTCATAGTCTAATCATGTGTTTCTCTGATTTAGGCTTGACTCCGGTTTAGATTTGGAAAGGAGTCTGTCGCCAATGTATCCCCAGGAGCCCAGTGCGTTGGACTCCCGTAAGAATAACTTCTTCAGGGACCCACCTGAACCCATACCAGCCTTTACGCAGAGCCCAGATGATGTGCCTGGACCTATTGACCGGATTCCGGTCGCCTCCGGCTTCGACCCCGATGAGTCTGGTCTGCCGAGTGGGGAAGAAGTCGAAGCGCTAGGAAAAGCTATGCTCCAGAGAAGTGTCTCCCAGGGCTCCTGTCACTCGCTAAAGCTCGATGAGCCTCGGTTTGATGGACTACCACTGGGAAGCAAAGCATTAGAGCTGCAAGGCACAGTTGACCGGGCTGATAATAAACCTCAGAACGAACTCTTCACACCGGCCGCGTTGACCAACAGCAGGGCCACGCCACCAGCCGACGGGCTACACAAACCAGAAAAGCTGCCTCTACCCATTCCCAGCAAGCAGAAGTCTGAGCTACGCTGGGGCGGGCGGCCCGGTCGCAGAGAAGGACCGGGCGGGGAGAGACCTCTCCGTAGGTCTGGACCAATTAAGAAACCCGTTCTAAGGGACATGAAAGAAGAACGAGAGCAAAGAGAAGAGAGAGAGAAACGTCACGAGAGAGGAGAAAGGGGGGATAGGACCAAAAAGGACCAGTCCTCCAAAGTTCCCTCTGTGGTTGCAGCCGTCACTGCCGCCGCCGCTGCTGCTGCTGCCGCTGCCGCCGCCGCTACCGCTGCGGTAGCTACCACAGCTTCTGAAGGCTCCAGAGCGCAAGGTGAGGGCAAGAGAGAAGCTGCTGAGGTTGAGGAAACACAGATTAGCCTTCCTAAAACCAGAGAGTCCCTAACGTCCTCTGGGGTCCCGACATCTTCCTCTCAGGAGGATAAGGCTGACAAAGCGCCCAGCATTGAAAAGCACCCAGAACCGAAACTGCCCTCTAGAAAGGAGTCAAATATCGCTCTCCGCAACTACCGACGAGAGGAGAGAGAACGAGACCGTGAGCGGGACAAAGATATAGACAAGGACAGAGACAGGGAGTGGCCGGTCGACAGCAATTTCAAAGGTCGGGGTCGTGGAGAGTATTACTCCAGAGGGCGGAGCTTCCGTGGGACGTACGGTGGCCGAGGAAGGGGCGGTCGTGGTCGGAGCAGAGACTACCCTTACAGAGAACCTCGATCGCGCTCGGATTTACCTTCTGGAGCGGCGGCCTTCCGTAACAGGGAGGAAAGCGAGACACGCAGCGAGAGCTCCGACTTTGAGGTTATACCAAAGCGCAGACGCCGACGTGGCTCAGACACGGATTCTGAAAGTGAGGGTGGAAGGGAGTCCGCCAGCGATACTGGGCCATCTGACCGCGAGCCGAGCGCCAAGCCGAGCCGCCCACTAAGACGTGATTTTCCTGGCGAGGTGCGTTCTGGTCTCCACAAGCCTGGCTTTGTGCCACCTCACATGGCGGACAAAATGGGATCTAGATTTGATGATGAAGGCAGACCCAAGCCAGGGTTTCTGCCCAAAGGAGAGCCTTCACGGCGGGGAAGAGGAGGGTTGTATAGTAGACGAGGTGGAGCCAGGGAACGTGGAGGCCCTCGCTCAGCCCCTCTTAGAAGACCAATAGCCAGAGAGTCTTCATCTCAGTGGCCTTCCAAGCCAATGGAGACATTCAGACCTGAGGACATGGAGTCCACTTCAAGATACGATCATCCGCCATCGGATCGACGGCCACCTAGATCTGACGGCAAGAAATTCATGGAAGGCGGTCCTCAGAGTAGCAGAGAGCGACCTCGCCGATCCAGACCGGCAAGACCTCCCAGGCAAGATAAGCCGCCCCGCTTTCGGCGGCTAAAGGAACGAGAAGCTGCTGTCCTGGCAAGCGGAGATCCAGGCCCGAGTCGCCCTGTGTCTCTACCTCCTGTGCCTATTTCTGCACCTGCTTCTGCTGTCATTTCTGCACCTGCATCAGTTTCACCGACCTTATCAAGAGCACCAGGAACTCCCTTAACTGTTCCTGCAGAAGCGATGGCACCTGCACACAATCTCCCTGCGCCTCACGACGGACCCTTCTCCGAGACGATCGGCCCCGCTGCCGTCGCTGCAGTCGGCACAAAGTCCCCAGATCTGTCCAACCAGAACTCTTCTGATCAAGCCAACGAGGAATGGGAGACGGCCTCCGAGAGCAGCGACTTCAATGAGAGGAGAGAGCGAGAGGAGAGGCGAGGAGCGCAGGAGGCTGCCAGCATCTCGGCTGCCACTCTGGCGCCTGCACCTCTTCAACGTTCGCTGACGCCTAGCAAAAGTCCCCCTGAGGGAGTCATCTCACCCAAACGAGATGGAGCCGCTTCTGGCAAGAGGAGTTTCTCCAGCCAGAGGCCTATTGAGAGACCGAACCGAAGAGGCAACAGTGGAGCCAAACCAGGTCGCGGCTACGGTGGGCCCAAGGGGGACAGAAGGGGAGGAGCCAAAGGTGGCCGCAAAGGGTGAGTTTGAAGAATTGACCGTGAGGGGGAGGGAGGGCTGTCATTTTTCCTCAGCTGTCGGGTGAAATGTTTTTTTAAAAAGATAATTCTAGCCTCTGCTGATGTTATTTTTAAATGCTTATTTTAACTCACAGCAAAAACTATATTCTCATTCAACTATAGGATGTAAAAAATATATATATATTTTTGTGAGATCAAATGCAAACACCTTTTTGGGCAAGTCTAATCAGGTTGTAATTTTAATTAGACTTCTTCATGGTTGAACCTTAAGATACTGCACATATTAATATACTATGACCATGTATCTCAACTGACTGACTAAGTCCTCATTTCTTTTTTCAATTCAGCCCTGGCGTTCAGCAAAACGCTGACGGAACAGCATCAGCCTCTGGATCGTCGAGGTCCGCCAAAGATCAGGCTGCACGACGTAAAGATGAGGCAAAGCTGGCTGTCAAGAAGCCCAAAGAGAATGCTCTCTCCCAGTTTGACCTAAACAACTATGCCAGTATGTAAACTTTTTTTTCAAACAAATTGCACAATTTGTGCCAGTATAAAAAAAGAAAAGAAAAAAGACTAATGCAAATGTCTGTTGTTGTAGGTGTGGTCATTATCGACGACCACCCTGAGGTCACCACCACAGATGACCCGCAATCCAGCACAAACGACGACGGTTTTACTGAGGTGGTCTCACGCAAGCAGCAAAAACGTCTTCAGGACGAGGAGAAGCGAAAGAAGGAAGAACAAACTACTCAGGTAGGAAGATAGAGATTATAATTAGGTTGTGCGAACCTGTGAAGTCTCTCTCACTGTGTTTATTATTGTGGTGAATTATTCGCCTTTTGGGAGGCCTTCAACGTGCCTTAAATACCCATTTTTGAATTGAATGTTTTTTATGCTTTTTGTTTTTTTTGCAAACATTTATGCGGAGCCCCTAAAGTGACATGGGTGAAATATGTTTCTTATTAGTACGAGAAAGTTTATCGTCCTATCAAAACTTAATTGTTCCAATGAGTGAAAAAGGTTTCTCATCCAAACAAGAAACGTGTCACAATTCCCTAGCTCCCATGTTAGAGGCTCAGTAGGATTAATTTTGTTTAGTTTTTTATCCAGTATTACAATACTTGTCATCTACCACAATTCTAGTGTTTTCCAATTTCGCTGTAGTTATAATACTGATGCTGTACTTTCAGAATTGGGGTAAAAAAGGCTCCGGCGAGAAGAGCAGAGGTGGTGGAGGAAAGTTACCTCCAAGATTTGCTAAAAAGCAATCATCACAGCAGCAACAGCAGCAGCAGCAACAACACCAGTCCTCGTCACAATCTCAACCTGCGGCACCAGCATCCACCCCTCAAGTCCAGCAGCAGCCTGCCATCTCTGCTCCCCAGCATCCTCACCTCACCCCCGCTCAGCCAGCTGCATCCCCGCAGACCCTGGAAGGAACGGTGCCCTCCGTGCCGGCCACCACTGTGGACTTTACCTCAAAGAGCCTTCCCTCCGCTAACACAGCCGCCTCACAGGCGCACAGCAATTTGGGTATTGAACTGTGGGAGAAGAAAGTAGCTAGTCCGGCCGTCCTCCCCGATGTCAAAAAGCGTACGTTGTTATGGCTGCTGCTGTTTTAAAAATGTGACTACTGGGTGGAAGTAATCTCTTCTTAATTTTCTTGGCAGTGGGTCCCATCAGCCCTCCTCAGCCTCCTTCTGTGAGTGCCTGGAACAAACCTCTGACCTCTTTTACCGGCACAGTCCCCTCTGAGGTTTGTTTGGCCTTTCGTTCGAACCACCTTCCCTCCTCCCCACCTCGAGTTAGGAAAAGTGGGAGACTCAAGCTCATACAGTGTCGCAGTCGGACTTAAATTACCAATTTTGTGGCAAACATTTATGTACGACTTGACTTTGACCTGGCCAATCTTGCTATGTTATGTTGCAGTATTATTATTATTTATTTTATTGCTATCAGCATTTTCAAGGAAGTGGGCAATTTGTTTTGTTTTCAAAATATGTTTTTTTTTGTGGTGTCGTGCCTGCAAACATGGCATCGCCCCCAAAATGCTATGTTGCCGGCTGGTAGTTACATACCAATTGTTCTTAATCAGGGTGGGAAATCCGTTGCTGAGGTTGGCGTGGAGTTGGCCATCGACAGTATTCAGTTCGGAGCTCCGTCATCCGCCGGCAGCACGGACAGCGACGGCGTTCCCGCTCTGCTCGAGACCGCAACAGACAACAAGCTTCCTGCTCCTAAAGAACAGAGACAGAAACAACCTCGCGCTGGCCCCATCAAAACACAGAAGGTCTGTGTGTTTATTATTCGTGAAACATGTTGAACATATATTCTCTCACATAGTTGCCTATTTCTTACACAGACATTAAATATAATGAAAAATTTAATCTAAAAAGAGAAAATGGAAGTAATCAGTCACATTCTAACTATGGTACAGTTATATTTGTAGTATATTATTGACAGTGCTATATAATGAATATTACACAATGCACATGACACAAGATCATCTTAAATGATATTTACCCTCCAGTAGACACTGATTTATCATCGCTCTAGGGAGTTCCACAGTTTATGGATCATACGACCTGACTCTCTCATTTTTATGTTTTAAAAATCCTGACAAATTATCTTTAAAGAAATGCAGTTTTTCAAATACAGGGAGTCCTGTTTTCTAAACTAAACTATCTGCTCTAATCCATCCTTTACCTCAGCTCCCCGACATGGAGCCAGTAGAAACCAAGGAGTACAAACCAGGTCCCATCGGCAAAGAGCGCTCCCTGAAGAACCGCAAGGCAAAAGATGCCAGAGGAGGTGAGGGCGAGGGGATGGAGGCAGGAGTGCCGGGAGGCGGTGTCGTCAGCAGAACCGCCGCCTCCAGCCCCCCCACCAGCGACGGCGCGGTCGCCGAGCTGGGCGGAGACATCGAGGGCATGATCACGGTGCCTTCGGCCGAGTACACCAGCATTTCCAAGGTAGGAGTGTTTCCACAATCGATTGGCTTGTGCGTTGTTGAGCTTGAGTTAAACCGTTTCTTTCATTCTCAGGAGTCTGTTACAGACTACACCACCCCCTCGTCCTCGCTCGCTGACAGCGTTCCAACTGGAAACAGTAAAATGGAAGAGAGTCTGGTCGCCAATGTGAGTGTCCATGGATGCATGGAATATGCGTAGAATGCGTCTAATGTATGTGGAATATGTTAAAATGGTGGCTCAACTTTCTTTTCTGGGTTTTTCTCAGGTGGCACTCCCACACTCGTTGCCTCTTCCTCGGCGAGAGACCTTGCAGCAGAGCTCCCCGCTCAGCACAGTCTCCCCCGCCACCGTTGACCTAACACTAAAGGTATACATACATACTCCCGATGAAACGGATTCATGGCATTTACATTCCCTTCAATGTGGAGCGTGGCTGGAGATATGAGTGTTTTGAGTTAAGAGCGTTGTCACGGAAAACATATCTAACTTGTATATCAAGGTGCCACCTTGAGGAGAAACTAATCATTCTCTGAAGTAGCGCAGCTGATTGACGAACGTCTATTTTGTGCGGCTCAGATGGAGTCCGCTCGCAAAGCGTGGGAGAACTCGCCGATTTTGGAGAAGAACTTGCCAGTCACCACGTCCTCCTCACCCATCACCTCCTGCGCATCCTCGTACTCATTCTCCTCGACGTCCATGCCGCAGATCCCCGTGGCCTCAGTCACACCCAGCACCTCGCTTTCCGGTAACAAAAGCCAAAATAAAATTTTTAATGTTTTTTTTTTTTTTTTTTTTTTTTTTTTTTTTTTTTTTTACGTCTCCCGGGCACACGAGTGGATCCTTTTTGATTGTTCTGTAGTCATTAAGGTGGGACAGCGTGCTGCCATAGTAACTGAAGGGCTGCGTTCAGATGCAACCAACCTGGCTAATGGGGGGTGGTTGAACTGCATTGCTCTCACACAAATGTGAAATGTTTGTCAAAGTTCTGAATGTTACTTTAATGCAGAGCTATATATGGAATTGTAAGTTGAAAGGTCTTGTATTTGTGAAATCACCTTTTCACATTTTCCTGTGGAAAATATCCTCAACTTTTTTTCATACATGTGAATGTTTATCAGTGTTTTTTTTTTTTTTGACGAATATTGGTTCACAACTCAGGAAACGTGTCAAATGATTTGATCATATTCGTACCCCCCCATACAGGTTCAGGCACCTACACGACATCATCCCTTGGCACCAAGACCACCACTGCCTCGGACCCTCCCAACATCTGCAAGGTGAAGCCCCAGCAGCTGCAAGGTGGCAGCCTGACCGCCGGCGGCGTCAGCACCTTTTCCCAACTGGGTTGCATTCCGCCGCTGCTAGCCCAGCAGCAGCAGACCCCGCAGGTGTACGTGTCTCAGTCTGCAGCAGGTGAGACTCACACTCTATGGAAAACAGCCCACCCACCCCTAACCATTTAAAAAAAAAAACGTTACCTATTTATGCAGGTTCTGCAGCTCAGATTCCGGCCTTCTACATGGACACTAGCCATCTTTTCAGCACCCCACACCCTCGATTGGCTCCTCCCTCTTTGGCACAGCAGCAAGGTTTCCAACCCGGCCTCTCGCAGGTAAGCAGTCGTACATTATGGTTTACATAATTTACATCCTCTTTTTACGATGGATTTCAGTTTACTGTAATTGACATCGTAAACTGAGAAATGCCCTTATTTAGTTAGGGCTGTCCAATTTACTAAAATGCAATTACAATTTCAATGATTACACTCCACAATTACAAATTTGGCATAATTGGAAACTAAATAAAAAATTCTTAATACTGACTTTGAGTTGTTTAAATTTATATATTTGCAGCTTTTTATTTTAAAATGACTAATTTAACAAATCTTGGTTGGTCCCAAAAAAAACTTGCATAATTAGTGTTTTAAAGAAATGTGTCTTTATGTGTTTAATCATTTTCGTGTTTTGTACCAAAAAACAAATGATTGTCCTTATCATGATTTAAATTATTTTATCGTGGTTAATATTTTCTTCATAATAGAGCAGCCCTACCCTTATTGACCAATCGAGCTTGAATTTCATAACTTGTCATTGAGAGTAACCTCACCTCACAATAATGACTCAAAAAGAACAACATATTTCCGCTAAGCTTTGCAGGGTGTCAAGATAAAGTGCAAAATAAGAATCATTTAAATTTCATAACCTTGAAGTATCATACATCAGGGCACCAACCGTAAAGCTCTCCGTCTGTGTGACTCGTTAGCCAACAGCGGTACAGCAGATCCCCATCCCGATCTACGCTCCGCTGCAAGGGCAGCCCCAGCACCAACACACGCACCAGGCCCAACTGGGACTCGGCGCCGGCCCTCCGGTCTCGCAGCCTCAGGACCTGTTCAGCTCCTCGCTGCAGCCGTACAGGTACTGCTTAATGTTGTCATGTGACAGGTCAGACTTAATTGGCCAATTTCAGGACTTGGGACTTAATCAGCTAAATCTTATGAAAGACTTGACTTTGTATTCATGAGACTCAAATTGACTTGACTATCTTGATTTATTTATTTTTCCTCCGTCGCTTCAGGTCTCAGCAGGCATTCATGCAGAGCAGCCTGTCGCAGCCCTCCATGATGCTGTCGGGGCCGTCCCTGCACAGCTACCCCGGCGTACAGGCGCCCGAGCTGGGCAAGCCGCAGTCCAGCCTGGCCTACCAGCAGCCCTCCTCCACCCAGCACATCCCCATCCTGTTTGAGCCGCAGCTCAACCAGCCGTCCGGCATGGGGGGCTCCCAGCTCATTGACACCCACCTGCTGCAGGTATCAACGCGGATTTAAAAAAATAAAATAAAAATAAAAAAAAGGGGGATAAAAATATATAACATATTCATGTGTTGTCGATTTTAGGCTCGTCAGGGGATGAGTCAGCATTCCAACATGTACTCGGGCCAGGTGCAGCAGCATGGTCAGAGCAGTTACTACAGCAACACTCAGTCTCCAAGCTCTGCAATGCAGCAGGTAAAAGGAGGTTGACAGTTTTAAGACTTGGGGTTTGTCTTGACTTGACAAGTCTTGCCTATAACACTTAAAAATCTAAACCAAGCGTGTCTGCTTCCAGGTGACGGTCCCCCTGCCAGGTTCCCAGCTCTCCCTGGCCAATTTCGGCTCAGGCGGCGGTCAGCCCCTCCTGGCGATGCCGCCCACCCCCCAGCAGGCGCAGCCCCCCAACATCGGCAGGCAGCCGCCCATCTCGCAGCCGTACCGAGGCCTCATGGGCCCAAGCCACAGCCACAGTCTCAGCCACAGTCTCAGCCACGGCCACAGTCACAGTCACAGTCACAGTCTCGGCCACAGCCACAGCCACAGCATGATGCAGCCTCCCACCAGCAAGGTACCATTGCAAACGCATAATTGTATAAATGCTGAAGCAGTTTGAAACTTTGAAAAAAAAAATATGGCAAAGATATTCAGGACATTTGGGCAACCATTTCCTGTTTCTTTCCTCAATTTTTCTTCCCCCGCCCCCCGCATAAAAACTACTTACTTGATATGGAGACATTTTCTAAATGTAGCTAAAATAATTTTCCTCACAATTCCCATTTTTCGTATATTTCACTGTTCCACATTGTGCATAGCAAAATTCCCAATTGGAGCCTTTCTTTTTCTTTTTTGCTTATTTTTCTGCAAATTCAAACCACTCCAAAGTCAGACTCTTACATTTAATCAGGACATATACTATTTTCCACATCTTTTCCCACAAAATTCCCAGATGAATGCATTTTTTTTTTTCCCAAATCAAACATTTTTCAACCACCTCATTCAGGGCATTTGCTGTCCATTCTAAGGGTAACATATTGACACATGTTGGCAAGTTATTGCTTGTTGTGACTCGCTTTTGCGCAATTCTCCTTAAACAGTATTAGTACTATAATTATATTTAAAAAAAAAAAAAAAGCAAAATAAAGAAATCATCAAAATGTCAAGACCATCCTAAAGCGACGACCACCTCTATATGTCTCTGTATTGTGTGCGCGGTTTTAATTTGAATTGTAACATGTCGCAAGATGGACATGGACCTCAAGCTGTTTGGCGGCGGGATGGATGTGAAGCCCGTAACGCCTCCAGTCAGCGCCCGGAGCACCACGCCGACATCCAGCCCTTACAGGTAAACATCCACCCGACACTCTTAAATGTACTAAATGCATATTTGGGAGTTATACTGCAGCGAAGCGTCGTCATTATGTTCCGGACCCAAATGTGGCAATTTTCCCATCATAGAGATGAAGTGAAAAAGAGTCTTGGAAAACTATTTGTAACGCTGTTGTCTCCATCCAGGGCAAGCTCCACCTCTCCCAGCAGCCAGTCGGCCAAACTGAACAGCATGTTGTACCAGAAGCAGTTTCAGCCCAACTCTGGCAACATGAGGATGACTCAGCACTTCCCCGGCCAGTTCAACCCTCAGGTGAGAGTCTCCGCAATCTCAATGCAGAATTATTGCAGCTATGCATTTAGGCCAGTCGAGGGTGCTAGTGTATAATGACGAGGTTCGGTACAGCTGTGACCATGTGGTGCGAAGACTTTCTTGTCTTTGGGTGAGTCATCAACATGTGCTGAACTGGAATTGTTTGGAAATTAGAAAATTGTCCGCTTGAACGCAAAATGGTGGACTTATTTGTCAAATGTGACATCTGAATGATCAAAATGTTTTGCAGTCTAGTAAATGGGTCAACACTCTTTGAAACAGAACTTCTTGGGGTTTGATACACGCTTGTGAAATTACAAATTTGTGGAAATTAACTCATTTAGAATTACTGATATTTATCTATTTAAAGAAACAGCGTATGTTAATGATTTCTCACTTTTAAAACATTCTTGGAAAATCACTATGTACCATCGCCGATGAGCTATTTTTAAAACAGACCCGCAGGCACCGTGTTTTAAATTCATTAGCTAACAGACAAACAAGTTTGTCTGGAAAGGAGCCTAAAATGGCCACTTGACACGTCGCTACAAAATGGCGTCTTTGACTCGTGTGCCCACAGCTTCTGTCCCAAGCCAACATGGTGTCCCCTCTCGTGCGGGCGTCTCACACCAACTCGTTCGGCGGAGGCGGCGGTGGCATGCAGCGCTCGCCCATGGGCCCCAACGTAGGCATGGGCCCCAACGTAGGCATGGGCCCCAACATTGGCATGGGCCCCAACATTGGCATGGGCCCAAATGTTGGCATGGGCCCAAATGTTGGCATGGGCATGGGCGGGAGCGGCGGCGGCGGCCTCATGCCCCACCCCAGGCCTCAGCACGGCCAGCATCCTCAGCACCTGCCCCCCCGGGGGCCCGGCGGACCCCCCATGCCACCCAGGGGCATGCAGTCCGCCCTGAAGGCTGAGCAGGACCTCAAGGTAAACATCTGGTAGTTTTGTGGATAAAAAAACAAAAAAAAATCTATATATTTGGGGGGGGGGGTGATTTCAACGCTTGTGCACTTTGGTCTGACTTGTCGCCGGTCCCTGCCTCAGGCTAAGCAGCGCGCCGAGGTCCTGCAGTCCACCCACAAGTTCTTCTCTGAGCAGCAGCAGCTCAGCAAGGCGCTCAAGCCGCCGACCCAGCTGCTGGACGCCGCCCCGCTCCAGATGGCCCAGCTGCCGCCCCAGATGGCCCAGCTGCCGCCCCCCAACCCCGACGCCAACAAGCCGCCCCAAGTCCCCCCGTCGGTCTTGGCGTCGGCCTTGGCGTCGGCCAAGCCCGTCCGCACCGGACCCATCAAGCCGCAGGCCATCAAGCAGGAGGAGGGCAAGTAAAAAAATAAATAAATAAATGGGAGAAAGGAGACAGCCTGCCTGCCGGCCGGCCGCCTTTTATCAGCTGCGTGTGCGCGCTCGTGTGTGTTTGGGAAAACGTAGAAGAGTTGACAGCGACGTGTGCTGCTCACTTTTTTTATTGCTCTTTATCTTTTGACTTCAGCTCCCTATTTTTTGTTTTTTTTTGTTTTTTTGTTTTGAGGATCACTTTGACCTGTTAAAGAAATAATCTTTTTGTTGTTTTTCTGTAGTGGAAACAATCTTGTCGAGGCGACGTGTTCGAAGTAATCAAAACATGCGAGCGTCATTTCACACCGCGAAACATCCTGAATTATCTCGTCCCCGCGCCCCCGATGTGAAAATCGATCTCGTCACGCACGTGTGTGTGTGTGCGTGTGTGTGAGCGTGTGTGTGAGACAGGATGCTCCTGTTTACTTAGCCAAAGGTTAAAACAGCACAGGGAGAATGTTGTAATAGGATTGCTCCAACACACACTCACACACATTCATTAAGAGAACACAGAAGGAGCTGCAATGTGAACTGTGTTGGCAGATTATTATTGTTTTTTTTTTTTTTATATATATATATATAAATATATCTATATATACTGATGAGACGCATCAGTCCTGTTTTCTCCATGTCTGCCTTCTGTCCCAAACAAACAAGCAAAGAAGCCGAGCGCGCTCCGGCCCCGCGTCTCTTCTTCGCCTTCGGAGGCTCCCTCACACACAAAATGGCCGCCCCCTGTTTTCCAGGCAGGAGAAGGAAGAGTTTGGGAAGATGAGTGAGTGGATGATGGATGGATGGATGGATGGATGGATGGATGGATGACTGAAGAACGAGAGGGAGGGAGTGTCATGAGTTTTTTTTTTTCCTTCATTTGTTTTGTTGTACTTGTACAGGGGTTACATCGCTGTATTAAAATATGTACGGTCTTATTTACATTCTCTTGGTTTGGTTACAGAAACTAATAAAAACGAAATACTGTTAAGAGGACTCAAGTGTGCGCTCACTTGTTTTTGGCAACTGGGTGCTAGTGCAAGATTTTCACTGAAAGCACTATTGAAAGTGGGCAGTTTTTCTTGTTTTTTAACTGGCAGTTTTGGGAAATTGTGAACACTGATAAATAAGCAAACACTTTTAGGGGCTACCTCAAAGGTAACTTGAATTTTAAACCCAAGAGCTTCCTGGCAGCAGGACATAAATGGTGTTTATTTTTATTTTTATATCACGTATATTTTTCTCGGGGAAAATGCCTCAAAGGGCTAGCTAGCAGTTAGGCATTGAAACCAAACTTGGGAGGCAAAAAAGTGTTTTTGGGAAAAGTATCCTTCAAATGCCCAACTCTTAATTTTAGACTCAAAAAATCTAGAAAATGATGCCTCATTTTTTATTTTATTTTTTCTGGAGAGCTCAGTTCATTCGGTAATTTTACCTATTTGACATGTCATTATCATTGCTCTCTTTGTTTTTTATTATTTTTTATTTGCCTCATAATTCTAATGATTAAAAAAGGGGAAAAATCTATTTAAAAAAAAAAGTCCTCATAAGACCCAATATTTTGTCATTCAAAACAATTACTGGTTTAAAAAATAACTTCAAATAATAAATGTGTTTGAGTTACAAACCAACATTTTTGGGGGGGAAAAATGTAATGTGCTCCAAAAAATGCAGCTTTGAATTTTCAACCAAATATTTCTTAAACTGCCTCAAAACCAAACAACTAGAAAGTTAAATATTCTGGAAAATTTGCTACAAAAAAAGACATACAAACACGTATTGGAAAAAAAAATTGCTTCATAAAATCTAGTTCTGAATTTGTGTTCTTGAAGACTACACCTCAAAAGTCACAAATTTGAATTTTCATACAAATTCTTCTAGGAAAAAAACGTTCTTTGCACATCAGTCATTTTTTCCATTTATGGAAAAAGTATGATACGTCTATTAAAACATCCTTAAAAGCCACACAATCGCATCAAAGTGAATAAGCAGTACAGATAATGAATAGCACTATTGTAACGTCATTTTAAACATTTTATTTCAAGATGAACAATGTATGTGCATTAGCTGACTACAGTGTCCATGCAATATGTCAACTATTACACACATTTTAGTATTTTTACACACGCGCGCGTGCGCACATGTCAATGAATCAATCATTTTGTGCGACAAGTTGCGTGTCAATTGCACGCCAAAGCAGCAGGTGGCGCCATAAACCCCTCAAACTGCGATGCCATCATAGCCGATCCGGAAAAAAGGCATTAACTGGGAAAAGACGCAATAACGGGAATGGCAATCATTACTGTACTGTACTGTACTGTACTGTACTGTACTGTACCTAGTCTCAATGTCACACTTGGATACAAAGTTAGTCAAAAGTTCCCGTGGCGGTATGGACACAAACACAAACATCTGGTATAAAAATAATTCCTCTTCCTGGATACTGGTGTACTTGGCCTGCCTGCCTGCCAATCCACTATCATTTTTTTGGATGCTTTATATTACAACGTAATATGTGTTTATTTTATTTTTTTCCTTATCACTTAATTGGAACTCTGTTTTATAACAAAAGATTCATTTTTGTGTATTTTATTTCCTTGATGATTTGATCTCCTTCTACAAACTTTTACTTTCATGCTTCATCAGTAAGGAAAAAAAATAGGACGAAAAACAGACATTACTCACGTTAAAAATAAAACAGCTAGTAAAAACTTGCCTATGTCAATGTGAAAATAGAAAATAAAAAAAAGTTAAATCTTTTATAAAATGTTAGTTTTACTTAACATTTTATTTAATGTTGTTTTGATTTAAAGAAAGTAGTAGAACCTGGACAAATTCTGGAAATGGAAAACACTAAACTGTAAATTCTTAAATAAAACGCAAACACGTAACAACTTTAAAACATAAAATATTCTCATGTCAAAATGTTTTCTGTGTTATTTCAGTTTTACATTTCTACTTTTAACTGAAATTTACATTTATTTCACATTTTAAAATTGCGTAAATTTAAAAATGGAAAACGTGAGTGAACATTTGAAAAGTTCACAAATTTGTACTTACATTTTTTTGTTTTGTCTTGTTTCATGTTGAATGTTTTTTGTTTTTACTTAATCATTACATTTTCACTTGGATGTTACATTTGTTTTACATTTTTAAATCATTTCAGTGAAAACACAATTACAAAACATGTACAAATCTGAAGTTAGCAGGTAAAACTTAAGTTATAACGTACATAAGAAATAAAGTTGCGGTGAGCTTTCGTAGCCTTTTCGCCAGCAGGCATCCTTAACTAAGCTCTGAGTCTTTGACGCGAGCGGGGCGAGCTAAAGTCACTTCTTTTAGGTGGGCGGGGCCTTTAGGCCTCAGCCGGGGGGCGCCCCAGCCGCAGGTCGTAGGAGACCATTTGGAAGTTGTCCCAGGCGAAGAGCTTCTTCTGCGTCGGGTTGTAGTCGATCATGCTGTTGTAGCGGTACTTGTTCTTGAAGGGGATGGCCAGGGCGCGCCCGCGGCCGCTCTCCGTGTCGTACATGTAGTTGACGGTGGTGTTGGCCGCCGCGTAGCTGGCCACAGTGTACAGGCGGCCGCACACCAGGAAGGCGTTGGCCACGCTGTTCTTGCGGATGTTGGTCTCCCAGCTCTTGGTCACCCGTAGGTCGTGCGGGTCCAGCCGGGACAGCACCACGGCGCCCTTGGCCTTGCTGGTGGAGTAGACGGCCCACAGGCCGCGCTCGTCCACCGCCAGGTCGATGTCGGTGTAGCCGCCCCACGAGTACGGGAACTGGCCGTGGAAGCCGGCGTGCGGCAGGTCGCGACGCGCCGCCACCCTCTCCGACGCCAGGTCAAAGCGGATCAGGGTGCGGCTACGCCGCCGCTGGTAGTACAGGGAGCCGCGGTACAGGACGGCGCCCGTGCCCTCCAGGGGTTCCGGCAGCAACACAACCTGCAGGATGCCACGCAAAAGTCAATCATGCACGGGGAAAAAATTGAAAATAGTTGAGTTTGAAGAATAGATTTGGGGGAAAATAAGTCTTCACAATTATATTATTTCAAATCAAAACCAACATTATCTAGAAAAAAACGGCACATAAACATTTCTGGGGGAAAGAAATATGTCTCCAAAGTCTAAAAAGGTCACATTTTGTCTTCAAGGTCAGTTCTATTTGACCCAAAATTCTCAGGAAAAAAATTAAGTCTCAAATGGTTTTCACTTTTTGCCAACGTTTCTAGGAAATAATATGCTTCAAAATTTTGCCCTCAAAGTCAGTTTAAAACCCAAGAACAAAACCTTAAAAAAGGAAAATAATAATAATATTTTTTAGACAGCATTCCTGGCAAAATATGTCTCAAAATTCCAACAATTGCAAATTACCAATTGCACACATTGGAACAAATATTTAAATTCTATTTAAATTTAAAACCCACATTTTCTAGAAAAATACGGCCCAATAATAATTGAAAAAAATATATATTTATTTTTTTAATTTTGCTGACGTTTATGAAGGGTAAAACAAACAAAAAAAACATCAAAAGTACAAAAGTAAAAGTAAACAAATATTTAAATTCTATTTAAATTTCAAACCCAAATTTTCTGGAAAAATATACCTCACAATGTATACAATTTCAATTGAGAAGCAGACCTTTTGGGGAAAATGGTGCCTCAAAAGCCAGACAACTTTTAAAAGCAATTACCGATAGATGTTAAAAATAGGAATCAAAATCAGAAAACCAACCCAGAAATAAAATTTAAAAAAGTGTCTCAAAACAACTATTACTATTTTTAGCCAACATTTTCTTAAAAAATAATGGCTTAAAATTGCAATTTTGGACCCCAAATTTTTGAAAATACATGGCTCAAAACCCAAACAATTAAAAAAAATTGCCCAAAATTCGGTGCCAAAATTTCTGTACATTTCTTTAAAAGTCCATCTTACATTTCAAAACTATGTTTGCAAAAGTGCCTCAAAATGCACAATATAAATTTAGAACCGCCTCCCCCAAAATGTATTTAATATTTTATGCCCCAGTTTTCCTTAAAATTAATCCTTAAAAAAAAATCTGCCTAAAAACTCAAACAATTTCAATTTTTAGCTAAAAAAATAAATAATAATTATTTCTGGAACACTATGCCACAAAGTGAAAGCATTAGAATTTTTCCTCCTTTAAAGTCAAACGATTTGAATTTTAAAAAAACATCTGAATTTGAAACTAACATTTTCTACCCCCAAATCTTTAAATTTGGACTAAAAAAAGTTACCCAATTTAAGTTTCACACAAAAATAAATCTAAAAATTGCGACTTCAAAGCCAAACAAATTGAATTTTACACCAAATTTGTCTGGAATTACCAAATTTTGGCCAACTTTTCTGGGGAGATGTGCCTCCAAAGTCCACCAATTTCAAACAAAGGTCAAGAATAGTCACCTTGGTGGGATAGCCCTTGGAGAGCTGCTCCATGTCTTCATATCCAAACATCTGCCTGACGTCAGAACCGACCGTGTCGACGCGCCAGACCATGTCGGAGCCGTACGGGGCCACGGCCTCAGGGTCCTGCATCCACACGCCGTATTTGCCAGAGATGCTGTCGGCCTTCCTGTGAGTGACGGGCTCCGACACAGACACCAGCACGCCGCAACCTGCAGCACACGGGACCGATATACAGGTCAAGTTTGTCAGGAATAACTTTTATTTAACCCCCAAAAAAAATTTCAGGTACAATGTATTTGTTTACCGCACTACTTGACATATGGTGGCCCATGTGGCAAGAGACTAAAGTTTGAAGAGCAGCTGATTGATGGGTGTCAGTGTTTTAAAGCAGGGCTCGTCCGGGAGTTGAACCCAGGACCTCTCGAAACCCTAAGCGAGAATCAAACCCCGAGACCAGTGGTGGGTAAACTCGGTCCTCAAGGGCCGGCGTC